>NC_087477.1:82262445-82415247 GCF_036417665.1 Passer domesticus
CCCTCAGATACCCACCCAAATGTCCCAAATATTCACAAAAAACCCCTCAAATACCCGTCTAAATATCTCAAATATCTACACAAGCCCCTCAGATATCCACCCAAATATCCCGAATATTCACCCAAATCTCTCATCTGAGTGTGGATCCATCCAGCCACACAAAAAAACCCCATCCAGCCCCAAAAATCGCCCCCCCCAGGGGTGCCAGGGTGGTGCCCAGGGCAAGATGAGGAGTTTTGACTTCATCAATGTCAAATCCTCAGAAATATCCCAAATGCCCTCACTAAACTCTCAAATACCCACCCAAATATCCCAAATATCCTCACAAAACTCTCAAATACCCACCCAAATATCCCAAATATCCACACAAACCCCTGAGATACCCACCCAAATGTCCCAAATATTCACAAAAACCCCTCAAATACCTGTCTAAATATCTCAAATATCTACACAAACCCCTCAGATATCCACCCAAATATCTCAAATATTCACCCAAATCTCCCATCTCAGCATGGATCCATCCATCCACACAAAAACCACATCCAGCCCCAAAAATCTCTCCTGAGGGTGCCAGGATGGTGCCCAGGGCAGGATGAAGAGTTTTGACTTCATCAATACACAGAAATATCCCAAATATCCACATAAAACCCTCAGATATCCACCTAAATATCCCAAATATCCACACAAACCCCCCAAATACCCTCCTAAATATCCCAAATATCCTCACAAAACTCTCAAATACCCACCTAAATATCCCAAATATCCTCAAAAACCCCTCAAATACCCACCTGAATATCCCAAATATCCTCAAAAAACCCTCAAATACCCACCCAAATGTTCCAAATATCCAAGAGAAACCCCTCAAATACCCACCTGAATATCCCAAATATCCTCACAAACCCCTCAAATACCCACCTAAATATCCCAATTATCCTCACAAAAATCTCAAATACCCACCTAAATATCCACACAAACCCCTCAGATACCCACCCAAATATCCCAAATATTCACAAAAACCTCTTAAATACCCACCCAAATCTCCCAAATATCCTCAAAAACCCCTCAAATACCCACCCAAATATCCCAAATATCCGCAAAACCCCTTCAGATATCCACCTAAATATCCCAAATATCCTCACAAAACTCTCAAATACCCACCTAAATATCCCAAATATCCACAAAGCCCCCTAAAATACCCACCTAAATATCCCAAATATCCTCACAAAACTCTCAAATACCCACCTAAATATCCCAAATATCCACAAAGCCCCCTAAAATACCCACCTAAATATCCCAAATATCCTCACAAAACTCTCAAATACCCACCCAAATATCCCAAATATCCGCAAAACCCCTTCAGATATCCACCTAAATATCCCAAATATCCTCACAAAACTCTCAAATACCCACCTAAATATCCCAAATATCCACACAAACCCCCCAAATACCCAACTAAATATCCCAATTATCCTCACAAAAATCTCAAATACCCACCTAAATATCCACACAAACCCCTCAGACACCCACCCAAATCTCCCAAATATCCTCAAAAACCCCTCAAATACCCACCTAAATATCCCAAATATCCACACAAAACCCTCAAATACCCACCCAAATATCCCGAATAGTCACCCAAATCTCCCGAATATTCACCCAAATCCCCCATCTGAGCGTGGCTCCATCCACCCGCACCCAAACCCCCATCCCAGGGAGGGGACCAGCCCGGCCCGTGTCACCCGGCCGGGTGTCACCCCCGCGGGTGGCACCGCGCCGTCCCCCCCGAGCCCTGCCCGGGATTTCGGGGTTCCCGGCGCGTGCCAGCCCCGCTGTGGCAGGGATGTGTGACACAGCGGTGTCACCCGCGCACAGCTGTCACCCGGGCCCCCCCGGGCCATTGTCCCGGCCGTGCCAGGAGCCGCCGGCACCGATCGCCGCCGCCCCTCCCGCCAGCCCGGGGCTGAGCGGGGACCGGAGAGGCGACACCGGCATCGCCCCGCGCGTCCGGCCCGGGGTCCCCGCCTGGCCCGGGGGCTCCGGAGCACCGGGACCCCCAGAATCCCGGGAGTGCAGCGGCTCCGAGAAGCTGCGGACGCCGGGAAGGCTCCGGAGTACCGGGAGCACCGGGAACACCGGGAACACCGGGAGCACCGGGAGCACCGGGTCCACCCACAAATCTCCGGCTCACGGGGACTCCGGGACCCCCGGGACCCCTCGGAAGGCTCCGAGCTCCGGGAGCGCCGGGAGTCTCCGGAACCCTCTGCACCCCGGAGTCACCGGGACCCCCGGGACCCCCGGGCATGTTCCGGCGGGACGAGCGGAGCCGCGCCACGGTGGCGCGGGGGTCAGCGCTGGACATGGAACTGCGCCGGGGCTGCTGCTGCCCCCCGGCCCCGGCCCCGCAGGTACGGGAGCACCGGGAGCCCCGGGAACACCGGGAGAGCACCGGCAGCACCGGGAGCCCGGGAACACCGGGAGCACCGGGAGCCCCGGGAGCACCGGGAGCCCTGGGAGCAGGAGATGCACCGGGAACACCGGGAGCCCCGGGAGCACCGGGAGCCCTGGGAGCAGGAGATGCACCGGGAACACCGGGAGCCCCGGGAGCACCGGGAGCCCTGGGAGCAGGAGATGCACCGGGAGCTCCGGGCGCCCTGGAGCACCGGGAGCCCCGGGAGCCCCGGGAGCAGCCCGGGCACGAAGGCACGGGGGCGGTCACGGCCGCTCCCTGCCCCCCGGGCCCCCCCAGCCCGGCCCGGCCCGTCCGGTCCCGCTGCCCCGGCCCAGCCGGGAATTCCGGTGGGATCCGGTACAGCGGGAAGCGCCCGCGCCCCCGGCAGCTGCCGGGGAGGGGGGAACTGGGAGGACCGGGAGGGACCGGGGGGACCGGAGGGTTGGGGCGTCCCGCACGTGGCGGTACCGGGCCCGTGGCACACGGGGAATTTGGGGGGTCCCGGTGCGTCTGGGGGGGTCCCGGTTCTCCCGGTACCCCCACAGCCGGGGGTCGCGGTGCACACTGGGGGGGTCTCCGTGGATTTTGAGGGGGGGTCGGTGCATCCTGGGGTGGACCCGGCGCGTTTTGAGGGCTCCTGGTGCGTTTGGGGGGTCGGGGTGCGTACGGGGGGGATCTCGGTCGTTCACCGCCAGCTTCACTCGGGGGGCTCCCGGTTCGCTTGGGGGGCCCCGGTTCTCTCGGGGGTGTCGGGGCGCGCTCTGAGGGCTCTCGCTGCCCTTGGGGACGGTCCCGGGGCGTTCCGGGGCATCCCGGTGCTCTCTGGGGAGCTCCCGGTGCATCCCTCGGGGCGGGGGTCCCAGCCCCCGGTACCGGCTCCCCACGGGGGCTCCTGTTGTCCCGGGGCGGTCCCGGTGCCCCCGGGGGGGTCTCGTTTCCCCCCAAGAAGCGCGGATTTCCCCCAGCAGGGGGCGCCCCCCGCCCATTCCCGGTGTCCCGGAGCCCCGCGGGGGGGGCGGGGGGGACACGGAGGCGGCTCCTGGGAGAAGGGAGGGAGGGAAAGAGGGAGAGAGGGAGGGGGGGACACGGGGAAAGGGGGACACGGGGCGGGACGTGGGGCGGGGGCGGCCGCCGCTTCCTGTGCGCGATCGCGGCGGAGCGGGAGCGGCCGGAGGTACCGGGAACGGGGGGCAGCGCTGTGCCGGGGTGGGGGGCACGGGGGAGGGGGGCTGGGGGCACGAGGGGTCCCGGTGTCCGACCCTTCCGGGGCTCCGTTCCCCGCCTCCCCCGCTCGGGACCCCGTGTGCTCCTCCCACGCCTCCCCCGCCCCCTCCTCCGGTGCCGTTCCCGGAGCCCCGGGCACGGTGTCCCCCCCTCCCCGCACCCCTTTTCCCGGCCCCGGCACCCCCCGGCTCTGCACCCTGAGCCCGCACCCCAAACCCTGGAACCGCTTCCCCTGCACCCCCGCACCCCCCATCCGCTCGCTGCACCCCAAATCCCACACCCCGTCTATTCCCCCGCGCCCTCTGCTGCCCCCCAAAACCCTGCCCTGCCCCCCTTTTCCCATCCCCACACTCCATCTTGTCTCCTGCACCCCATTTTATCCTCCTCTCGTGCCTTGCACCCCAAACCCTTCACCCCAAACCCTGCACCCCAAATCTTGCACCCCAAACCCTGCACCCCAAACCCTGCAACCCAAATCTCGCACCCCAAACCCTGCATTTCCTCCCTGCCCCTAATCCCCTCCCTGCACCCCAAACCCTGCATCCCATTCCTTCACCCCAAACCCTGCACCCCATTTCTGCACCCCAATCCCTGCACCCCAAACCCTGCACCCCAAACCCTGCATCCCCTTCTTGCCTCTAATCCCCTCCCTGCACCCCAAACCCTGCCCTATCATGTCCCCAAACCCTGCACCCCCATTTCTGCACCCCAAACCCCGCACCCCAATCCCTGAACCCCAATTCCTGCCCCTGATCCCCTCCCTGCACCCCAAACCCTGCACCCCCTCCCTTCACCCCTCATCCCATCCCTGTCCCCCCACCCTGCCCCCCTTTCCTGCCCCCTTACCCCCTCCCCTGCACCCCAAACCCTGCCCCCCATCTCTTCCCTCCCCGCCCCCCATTCCCCTCTCCCCTCACCCCAAATCTCCCCCTCTCGCCCCCCAAATTCCCGCCCCCCTCCCCTCCCCTCCCGCCGCCCCCGCTGCCCTTTCCCGCACAGTGCCCCCCTTGTTCCCTGCGAGGGGGCGGCCTTTCGGGGACGCCAAACAGCCTGGACGCCCCCCCAAATTCCAGAGAAGGACCCAAACACCCCCAAATTCCAGGGAGGGGCCCAAACACCCCCAAATTCCAGGGAGGTGCCCAAACACCCCCAAATCCCCGTTTTGGGGGCTCCACCAAAAGCCCATTTTCTCCCCATTTTCAGCCGCCTCGGTAGAGAGGGGGGGGTGGCCCCCGCTACGCCCCAGCGCTGGATGCGGCGGGACCCCCTCGGGGGGCTTTGGGGGAACCCCCCAAAATAGCTGGGGGGGTCCCGGGGGTCCCGATGGAGGTGGGGGGGGGCCGCCGGCTGCGGATCCTGGAGGATCTCAACATGCTCTACATCCGCCAGATCGCCGCCAGCATCCAGGTGGGAATTTTGGGGAGACCCCCCCCCCCCACCTCCCCAAATCCAAATCCGGGACCCCCGGGACCCCCCCGGAGCCCCCAGACCCCCGGTGCTCCCGGGAAGGTGGAATGGGCTCCTCATCCCAAAGGGGTTCACCCCTGGAGGAGCCCCCCAAAACCACAAGAGGGGCGATTTTGGGGGGGCTCCCGCTCCCCCCCCACCCCGGTTTGCAGCGGGGGGTTATTTATAGGTGATGACGTCACTGGAGGGGGGGGACAGGGGCGGGATCGGGATCGGGATCGGGATCGGGATGGAGGAGCAGGAGGTACCGGGAAGGACTTGGGGGGGGCTGAGGGTGGTCGGTGTGGGGGGAAATTTGGGGTTTTGGGGGCGCTCGTTGAATCTGGGGGGGTTTGTGGGGTGCGCCGTGGATCTGTGGGGTGCAGGATGGGTTTGGGGTGGTGTGGGAAATCTGTGGGGTGCATGGCATGGTTGTGGGGTGCGGGATGTGGTTTTGGGGTGCAGGATAAATCTGTGAGGTGCGCGATGTGGTTTTGGGGTGCAGGATAAATCTGTGGGGTGCGTGGTTCCCCTGGGGAGTGCTGGATGAGTTTTTGGGGTGCTCGCCCTGCCTTTGGGGTGCACGATGGATCTGTGGGGCACGAGGTGCCCTTGTGGGGTGCACGGTGTGTTTGTGGGGTGCATGGCTCCCCCGCGGGGTGCAGCAATAATTTCTGGGGTGCCTGGTAAACCTGTGGGGTGCACGATGGATCTGTGGGGTGCGTGATGTGTTTGTGGGGTGCACGTTCTGGTTTTGGGGTTTGTGGATTCCCCGTGGGGTGCAGGATGTGCCCATGGGGTTCCCGCTGAATCTGTGGGGTGCAGGGTGCGTTTGTGGGGGGCTGCAGGGTGGGGACCCCATCAGGGCAGGGCTGACACCCCCCGTGTGTGTGGTTGGGACCCCCAAAAACAATGTGGGGACCCTCTCTGTGTAGTGCTGGCACCCCCGGGGGGGGTTGGTGGGTCGGGGGGTGCCAGCCATGCCCCACATTTCCCCCAGACCCTCCCAAACCCCGAATGTGGGAGGAGCTGGAGCTTCTGTGGGTACAGGAGGGGTTTTGGGGTCCCCCCAAATGTGCCATTGCCAGGAGCTGGAGCTGGAGCGGGCTCTGGTGTTGTGGGCAGGGTTTTGGGGTCCCCCTGACCCCAAATGTGCCCATTCCCAGGAGCTGGAGCTGCAGTGTGTGTGCTGTGGGTGCAGAGGGGATTGGGGTCCCCCTGACCCCCCAAATGTTCCGTTGCTAGCAGCCAGAGCTGCAGTGGGCCCTGGAGTGGATGCTGTGGGTCTGGGAAGGGTTTTGGGGACTCTCTGACGCCCCAAATGTGCCCATTCCCAGAAGCTGGAGTTGTAGTGGGCTCTGGTGTTGTGGGAAGGGTTTTGGGGTCCCTCGACCCCCAAAAAGTGCCATTCCCAGGACCCAGAGCTGCTGTACGTGCAGAGGGAATCTGGGGTCCCCCTGACCCCAAATGTCCCTCCCCAGGAGCCAGAGCTGCAGTGGGCCCTGGAGCGGGTGCTATGTGTGTGGGAAGGGATTTGGGGTCCCCCTGACCCCGTAATGTTCCTGTCCCTAGGAGTCGGAGCTGCAGCGGGCCCTGAAGCGGGCCCTGAGGGTTCACAGGGGTTTTGGGGTCCCCCTGACCCCCATGTCCCTCCCCAGGAGCCGGAGCTGCAGCAGGCCCTGGAGCGGGTGCTGTGGTTGCAGAGGGATTTTAGGGTCCCCCTGATCCCCCAGTTGTGCCATTGCCAGGAGCTGGAGCTACAGTGTGTTTTGTGGGTTCAGAGGGATTTTGGGGTCCCCCTGACCCCCCATATCCCGTCCCCAGGAGCCGGAGCTGCAGCGGGCCCTGCAGCAGGCCCTGTAGCAATCACTGTATGTAAAATGTTTTGGGGTCCCCCTGACCCCCCAGTGTTCTGGTTCCCAGGAGCTGGAGCTGCAGCGGGCCCTGGAGCGGGCCCTGTGTGTATGTGAAGGGTTTTGGGGTCCCCCTGACCCCCATATCCCCTCGCCAGGAGCCAGAACTGCAGCGGGCCCTGGAGCGGGCCCTGTTGCAGTCACTGTGGGTTCACAGGGGTTTTGGGGTCCCCCTGACCCCCAGTGTTCCCCTCCCAGGAGCCGGAGCTGCAGTTGTCCCTGGAGTGGGCCCTGCGGGTGCGGGAGGGGTTTTGGGGTCCCTCTGACCCCCATGTCCCCGTTCCCAGGAGCTAGAGCTGCAGTGGGCCCTGTAGCAGTCACTGTGTGTATTGTGAAGGGTTTTGGGGTCCCCCTCACCCCCATATCCCGTCCCCAGGAGCCGGAGCTGCAGCGGGCCCTGCAGCAGGCCCTGTTGCAGTCACTGTGGGTTCACAGGGGTTTTGGGGTCCCCCTGACCCCCAAATGTCCCTGTCCCCAGGAGCCGGAGCTGCAGCGGGCCCCGTTGCAGTCACTGTGTGTATGTGAAGTGTTTTGGGGTCCCCCTGACCCCACAATGTCCCGTCCCCAGGAGCCGGAGCTGCAGCAGACCCTGGAGCGGGCCCTGTTGCAGTCACTCTGGGGTCAGAGGGGTTTTGGGGTCCCCCTGACCCCCAATGCTCCCCTCGCCAGGAGCCAGAGCTGCAGCAGGCCCTGGAGCGGGCCCTGCTGCTGTTACTGTGGGTTCACAGGGGTTTTGGGGTCCCCCTGACCCCCATGTCCCTCCCCAGGAGCCGGAGCTGCAGCGGGCCCTGGAGCGGGCCCTGTAGCAGTCACTGTGCGTATGTGAAATGTTTTGGGGTCCCCCTGACCCCCCAATGTCCCGTCCCCAGGAGCCGGAGCTGCAGCGGGCCCTGGAGCGGGCCCTGCGGGTGCGGGAGGGCGCGCGGCGGCTGCTCCCCGCCTGCAGCCGGCCCGAGCAGGCGCTGGAGACCACCAAGACCCTGGTGCTGTGCGACGCCAGGGTGGTCGCGGCCGGCGGCGAGCTGCAGCGGCGCCAGGAGGCCCGGCTGAGGGGGGCCCGGCGGTGAGGCACCCCGAAAATCGTCGCAGGGGGACTGGGTACCCCAAGGGATGCCCAGAGGTGGGGAGGGCAATATGTGGGACCCCTGAGGTGGAGTGGAGAACCCCACAGGGGCACCCTAAAAAGTGGGGAGGGTCCCCAAAGCTTAGGGGGGGGTTTGGGGACACTGTGGGGGGTGTGGCGGTGAGGGGCACACCAAAACCTGGGGTGGATGGGAGATCCTTTTGGGGGGATTGTTGCAGTGAGGGACACCCCAAAACCTGGCGAGACATGGGGTACGCGGCAGTAAGGGATACCCCAAAACCTGAGGGGGTTGTGGAGGACATGGCAGTGAGGGACACCCCAAAACCTGGGGGCAATATGGGGAACAGGGCAGTGAGGGACACCCCAAAACCTGGGGGGATATGGGGGATGCAGCAGTGAGGGACACCCCAAAACCTAGGGGGACACGGGGGATGTGGCAATGAGGGACACCCCAAAACCTGGGGTGGATGGAAGACCCTCTTTGGGGGGTTATGTCAGTGAGGGACACCCTAAAACTTGGGGGGACACAGGGGATGCAGCAGTGAGGGACACCCCAAAACCTCGGGGGGATATGAGGGACGTGGCAGTGAGGGACACCCCAAAACCCCAAAACCTGGGGGGGCATGGGGGACAGGGCGGTGAGGGACACCCCAAAACCCAGGGGTGGATGGGTGGGTGACCCTTTTGAGGGGGCTATGTCAGTGAGGGACACCCCGAAATTTGGGGGGAACAGGGAAATCCTGTGGGGCACACAGTGGGGGTGTGGTGGCAGGGGACACCCCAAACATGGCAGGGAGCACCCCAACACCTGGGGGGAGCTTTGGGGGCACCCCAAACGTGGCGGGGAGCACCCCAAAACCCGGGGGGAGCGTTGCTGACCCCTCCCATCCCCGCAGCCCCTCGGAGGGCGGGCCCGGGGCTGAGCGGGTGCCGTGCCGGGGCACCGTCTGCATCTCAGGTATGGGGGGTCCCGGGGGGGTTCTGGGGAGGGGGAACCCCATCCTCCGTGCCTGCCCCCCCCGCGGCACCATCTGCGTGTTGGGTGGGGGGTCTGGGGGCATCCCAGGGGGTCTCACCCCCCTCCTGCCCTCTCCTCCCCCCCAGATCTGCGCATCCCGCTGATGTGGAAGGACACGGAGTACTTCAGGAACAAGGGGGGTGAGTGTCGGGGTGCCGGGGGTGCCCCCGTGCCCTGCGGTGCCCCCCTGACCCCCCCGGTGCCCCCCAGAGCTGCACCGCTGTGCCGTGTTCCTGCTGCTGCAGGTGGGGGCCGAGATCCACGACACCCCCACGGTGCTGGTGGACAGGACCCTCACCGACATCTGCTTCGAGGGAGCCGTGCTCTTGTGAGGGGGGGCACGGGACCCCCGGCACCCCCTCACCCTCCCCGGGACCCTGGCACCCCCCTAAGGGACCCCTGATCACCTGCACGGGACCCCCGGGACCCTGGCACCCCCCCTGGGGGACCCCTGATCCCTTCCACGGGGCCCTTGGCACCCCCACAGCCTCCCCGGGACCCTGGCACCCCCCTAAGGGACCCCTGACCCTCCCATGGGACCCCCGTCACCCCCACAGCCTCCCCAGGACCCTGGCATCCCCTATGGGACCCCTGATCCCTCCCATGGGACCCCTGGCACCCCCACAGCCTCCCCGGGACCCTGGCACCCCCTTAAGGGACCCTGAAACTCCCTATGCAAGCCCTGAGGTTCTCTGTGGGACCCCCAGCACCCCCACACCCCCTAGGGAACCCTGGCACCCCTCTATGTGATCCTGACATCCCTATGGGACCCCCAGGACCCTGACACCCTCCTAGGGGACCCCTGACCCTCCCATGGGATCCCTGGCACCCCCACACCCTCTAGGGGACCCTGACATCCCCCTAGGGGACCTCTGACTCTCCCATGGGACCCCCAATACCCCCACACCCTTCCCTGGCACCCCCACACCCCCTATGGGACCCTGACACCCCCTGTGGGACCCTGGCACTCCCCATGGGACCCCTGAGCCCGTCTAGGGGACCCCCAACCACCCCCACATCCCCCCAGGGCCACTGCCACCCCTCATGGGACCCCTGATCCCTCCCGTGGGACCCCTGATCACCCCCAGACCTCCCAGGAACTCTGGCACCCCCCATGGGACCCTTGACACCCCCATATCCCCCCATGGGACCCCTTAGCCTTTCTATGGGACCCCCAATCACCCCCACACCCTTATGGAACCCTGACACCCCCTGTGGGACCCTGGCACCCCCCTTGACATCCCCATGGGACCCCTGAGCCTCTCTAGGGGACCCCCAACCACCCCAATACGCCCCCATGGGACCCCTGATCCCCCCAGAGACCCCTGATCACCCCCACACCCCTCTGTGGGACCCTGACACCCCCCAGGGCCACTGCCACCACCAACCCCCACTTGGGGACCCCTCCCCTCTCCTGTCCCTGCTCCAGGGGACCCCAAATCCCCCTCTGACCCCTTCTGGGGGTGACCCCTGCCCTACCCTCACCCTTCCCCGTCCCCGCTGTGTCCCCATAGCCCATGGGGTGTCCCCTGGCTGTCCCCGTGTCCCTGACCCCGCTGTGTCCCTGACCCCGCTGTGTCCCCATAGCCCATGGGGTGTCCCCTGGCTGTCCCCGTGTCCCTGACCCCCGCAGTGTCCCCATAGCCCATGGGATGTCCCCTGGGGGTGTCCCTGGGCTGTCCCCGTGTCCCTGACCCCCGCAGTGTCCCCATAGCCCGTGGGGTATCCCCTGGGGCTGTCCCCTGCAGTGTCCCCGTGTCCCTGACCCCGCGGTGTCCCTGTGTCCCCAGCTCGGAGGCGGGCCCCGACTTCGAGCTGCGGCTGGAGCTGTACAGCGCGGGGCTGCCCGGGGGGGCGCAGGGCAGCTCCCCCCGGCGCCTGGCCACCCGCCTGGGCAGCTCGCTGGGCCGCGCCGCGGGCCGCCGGGCACGGGCACACGCCGAGGGGACAGCGGGCAGCCCCCCGGGCACCGCCGCGCTGCTGCCGCCGCCCGGCGTGCCGTGAGTACCGCTGGGTGTCACTGGGTGTCACCTGTGTGTCACTGTGTGTCACCTGTGTCACTGTGTGCCCCCTGTGTCGCTGTGTGTCAACTGTGTACCACTGTGTGCCTCTGTGTGTCACTGTGTCACTGCGTGTGTCACTGTGTGTCACTGCGTGCCACCTGTGTGACCCTGTGTTCTCCCTGTGTGCCACTGTGTGTCGTATGTGTGTTACCCGTGTGTCACCTGTGCCCTCTGTGTCACTGTGTGCCCCCCTGTGGGCCCCATGTCCCCCTGTGTCCCCGCCATGTCCCCCCTGTGCTCCCAGACCCCCGCATCCTTCCCAACCCCCCAACGTCCCCACGGTGTCCCCGTGACCCCCCAGTGTCCTCAGTGTCCCTGGTGTCCCCAGTGTCCCTGTCCCCGGTGTCCCCAGTGTCCATGTCCCGTCGCAGGTGTCCCCGGTTCCAGCTGCTGGCACACACCGTGCTCTCCCTGTCCCTGTCCTGTCCCAGGTGTCCCCAGTGTCCCCGGTGTCCCTGTCCCATCCAGGTGTGCCAGTGTCCCTGATGTCCCTGTCCTGTCCCAGGTGTCACCGGTTCCAGCTGCTGGCACACACCGTGCTGTCCCTGTCCCCAGTGTCCCTGTCCTGTCCCCGGTGTCCCCAGTGTCCCTGTCCCATCCAGGTGTCCCTGGTTCTAGCTGCTGGCACACACTGTGCTGTCCCTGTCCTGTCCTCAGTGTCCTCAGTGTCCCTGTCCTGTCCCAGGTGTCCCCAGTGTCCCCTGTCCCCAGTGTCCCTGTCCTGTCCCAGGTGTCCCCAGTGTCCCCAGTGTCCCCAGTGTCCCTGTCCCATCCAGGTGTCCCCGGTTCCAGCTGCTGGCACACACCGTGCTGTCCCTGTCCCCAGTGTCCCCAGTGTCCCTGTCCCATCCAGGTGTCCCCGGTTCCAGCTGCTGGCACACACCGTGCTGTCCCTGTCCCCAGTGTCCCCAGTGTCCCTGTCCCATCCAGGTGTCCCCGGTTCCAGCTGCTGGCACACACCGTGCTGTCCCTGGCCCAGGTGCACGACGGGTTCCGCACCCACGACCTCGTCATCGCTGCCGACGGTCAGTGGGGCCGGGGCACCCCAAAATGCCCAAAGCACCCCAAACAGCCCATAAACACCCCAAAATATCCCATAAACACCCCATAAACACCTCAAAACAGCCCGGGGCACCCCCAAACAGCCCGGGCACTCCAAAACACCCTATAAACACCCCATAAACCCCCCCTGGCACCCCATAACACCCCAAAACTCCCCACACACCCCATGGCACCCTCAAACAGGGCAATGGGACCGGAACAGATGGGGAGAAGTCGGGGGTCTGGGATTTTGGGGTCTGGGATTTGGGGGGTCTGGGATTTTGGGGTCTGGGACTTGAGGATCTGGGATTTTGGGGGTCTGGGATTTTGGGGTCTGGGATTTGAGGATCCGGGATTTGAGGATCCGGGATTTTGGGGGTCTGAGATTTGGGGATCCGGGATTTTGGGGGTCTGGGATTTTTGGGTCTGGGATTTGGGCATCCGGGATTTAGGGTCCGGGATTTGGGAGGTCCAGGATTTTGGGGGGTCTGGGATTTGGGAGGTCTGAGATTTTGGGGTATGGGATTTAGGGGTCTGGGATTTGGGGGTCTGGGATTTTGGGTCCTGCAGGGGTGAGGATGGATTTGGGGTCTCAGTCCATGGGGGACGGGGAGGTCTGGGGGTCCTGGCACGAGGAGGGGCGGGGTCTGGGATCCTTTTGGGGTTTGGGGGTCCCTCTGAACCCCCAAGAGCCTCGTGTGCGCCCAGAGCAGAGCAGAACAGAGCAGAGCCCTGCCGGGGGGTTTGGGGTGAGTGTGGGGGTCCCTCCATGTCCCCCCGTGTCCCCGTGTCCCCCCAGAGCAGAGCCCCTGCTGGGTGCCCCTCTATGGCCGCATGTGTTGTCGCCTGGCGGCCCGGCCCCGCTGCATGGACACCCCCGCGGCGACGGGGACACTGCGGCTGCAGGTCAGGGACACCGGGGATGGCACCGGGGGGACACCGGGGATGGCACCGGGGGGACACCGGGAGTGGGAGGGAGGGGTGGGATGGAGGGGGGGGATCAGGACTGGATGGAAGGTGGGATCGGGAATGGATGGAGGGGGGGATCAGGGATGGATGGAGGGTGGGATCAGGGATGGATGGAGGGTGGGATCAGGAATGGATGGAGGGTGGGATCAGGGATGGATGGAGGGTGGGATCAGGAATGGATGGAGGGGGGGATCAGGAATGGATGGAGGGTGGGATCAGGGATGGATGGAGGGTGGGATCAGGGATGGATGGAGGGTGGGATTGGGAATGGATGGAGGGGGGATTGGGAATGGATGGAGGGTAGGATCAGGACTGGATGGAAGGTGGGATCGGGAATGGATGGAGGGGGGGATCAGGGATGGATGGAGGGTGGGATCAGGGATGGATGGAGGGTGGCACCGGGAATGGATGGAGGGTGGGATCAGGAATGGATGGAGGGGGGGATTGGGAATGGATGGAGGGTGGGATCAGGAATGGATGGAGGGTGGGATCAGGAATGGATGGAGGGTGGGATCAGGGATGGATGGAGGGTGGGATCAGGAATGGATGGAGGGTGGGATCAGGGATGGATGGAGGGTGGGATCAGGAATGGATGGAGGGGGGGATCAGGAATGGATGGAGGGTGGGATCAGGGATGGATGGAGGGTAGGATCAGGGATGGATGGAGGGTGGGATTGGGAATGGATGGAGGGGGGATTGGGAATGGATGGAGGGTAGGATCAGGACTGGATGGAAGGTGGGATCGGGAATGGATGGAGGGGGGGATCAGGGATGGATGGAGGGTGGGATCAGGGATGGATGGAGGGTGGCACCGGGAATGGATGGAGGGTGGGATCAGGAATGGATGGAGGGGGGGATTGGGAATGGATGGAGGGTGGGATCAGGAATGGATGGAGGGTGGGATCAGGAATGGATGGAGGGTGGGATCGGGAATGGATGGAGGGGGGGATCAGGAATGGATGGAGGGATGGGATCAGGATGGATGGAGGGTGGCACCGGGAATGGATGGAGGGTGGGATCAGGAATGGATGGAGGGTGGGATCAGGGATGGATGGAGGGTGGGATCAGGAATGGGATGGATGGAGGGGGGGATCAGGGATGGATGGAGGGTGGGATCAGGGATGGATGGAGGGGGGGATTGGGAATGGATGGAGGGTGGGATCAGGAATGGATGGAGGGGGGGATCGGGAATGGATGGAGGGTGGGATTGGGAATGGATGGAGGGGGGGATCGGGAATGGATGGAGGGTGGGATCAGGATGGATGGAGGGTGGGATCAGGAATGGGATGGATGGAGGGTGGGATCAGGGATGGATGGAGGGTGGCACCGGGAATGGATGGAGGGGGGGATTGGGAATGGATGGAGGGGGGGATCAGGAATGGATGGAGGGGGGGATCAGGAATGGATGGAAGGTGGGATCGGGAATGGATGGAGGGGGGGATCAGGAATGGATGGAGGGTGGGATCAGGAATGGGATGGATGGAGGGTGGGATCAGGGATGGATGGAGGGGGGGATTGGGAATGGATGGAGGGGGGGATCAGGAATGGATGGAGGGTGGGATCAGGAATGGGATGGATGGAGGGTGGGATCAGGGATGGATGGAGGGTGGGATTGGGAATGGATGGAGGGGGGGATCAGGGATGGATGGAGGGTGGGATTGGGAATGGATGGAGGGGGGGATCAGGGATGGATGGAGGGTGGGATCAGGGATGGATGGAGGGTGGGATCAGGAATAGATGGAGGGTGGGATCAGGATGAATGGAGGTGTGGGATCGGCAATGGATGGAGGGTGGGATCGGGAATGGATGGAGGGTGGGATCAGGATGGATGAAGGGTGGGATCAGGAATGGATGGAGGGTGGGATCAGGAATGGAATGGATGGGGGGTGGGATCAGGGATGGATGAAGGGTGGGATCAGGAATGGAATGGATGGAGGGTGGGATCAGGGATGGATGGAGGGTGGGATCAGGGATGGATGAAGGGTGGGATCAGGAATGGGATGGATGGAGGGATGAGATCAGGAATGGATGGAGGGTGGGATCAGGGATGGATGGAGGGTGGGATCAGGAATGGATGGAGGGTGGGATCAGGGATGGATGGAGGGTGGGATCAGGGATGGATGGAGGGTGGGATCAGGAATGGATGGAGGGGGGATCAGGGATGGATGGAGGGTGGGATCGGGAATGGATGGAGGGGGGATCAGGAATGGATGGAGGGTGGGATCGGGAATGGATGGAGGGATGGGATTTATTAACACTGCCAATATAAAGGGACACTGCGACTGCAGGGGAGGGAGTGGGATAAACAGGATATGGGGAATAATGGGATAGAGGAGAATAATGGGATAGAGGGATAGAATATAGGGAAATGGGATATAGGGATGGGATAGAAAAATGGGATAGAGAGATAGTATATAGGGAAGTGGGATATAGGGAAATGGGATATAGGGATGGGATGGAGAAATGGGATGGAGGAAGGGGATACAGGGATGGGATATAGGGATGGGGTAGAGAAATAAGATGGGATGTAGCAATGGGATGTAGGAATGGGATGAGCTGCATAAACACCCCCACGATAACAGGGACTGCAGATGCAAGTGAGGGAATGGGGTAGAGGGAATGGGATTGGGATTGGGACAGAGGGAATGGGATTGGGAATGGGATTGGGAATGGGATAGAGGGATGGGATGTACACACCCCTGTGCCTGGGACCAGGGCAGGGACAGGGATGGGGCAGGATGGGGACAGAGTGAAGGACAGGAGCAAGGACAGCAATGGGGATGAACAGGGATGGAGATGGGGACACAGATAACAGGGATGGCTGGAGAAATGGGGACAGGGACAAGGATGAGAACAGGACAGGGACAAACTGGGCATGGGATGGGTCAGGCAGAGGAGTGGGATGGGGACAGTGACATGGATGGGGACAGACACAAGGGGAAGGACAGAGATGGGATGGGACAAAAACAGGGACTGGGATGGGAATGGGGACAGGGATGGGGGCAGGATGGGGACAAGGATGGGTGGTGACACGAACCCTCCAGTAGGTCTGGACTGGGAGGGTGGAGCTGGGTGTGCTGGGCATGGGGGACACTGGTGCTGTGCTGTCACCCGTGGGTGCTGTGGTGCCACCCATGGGTGCTGAGGCTCCGGGGGTCTGGGCCAGGCTCCGGGGGCCGAGGGGGCCGGGCGGGGCCCCCCTGTTCTGCGTCCTGCAGGGCCCTGGGCTGCTCTGCTACGGCAGCGCCGGCCAGGCTGAGGCAGGGCAGGAGCCCACCCTGACCATCGCTGTCACCAAGGTACACAGGGGACACGGGGGACACAGGGGACACGGGGGGCTGCCGGGCTCGGGGGGCACGGGCAGTGTGGGGGCTCTGGGGTTGTGGGGGATGGAGGGGACATGGGGGCGTGGTGGGCGTGGGGAGAAAGGGAGGTGGGGGGCTGGGGGGGGTTGAGGTTTGTGGGGCGTTCTGGGGGCTGTGGGGAGCTCTGGGGCGTTCTGGGGTCTGTGGAGTGTTTTGGGGTCTCTGGGGTCTATAGGGGCTGTGGGGACTTTGGGGGCTGTGGGGTCTCTGGGGAGCTCTCTGGGGGTCCCTGGGTCTCTCTGGGGGTCCCTGGGGTCCCCGGGCTCCCGTGGCCGCCCCCAGCCCTGCCGGTGCCGCAGGACACGCGGGTGCGGGCGCTGGAGGGGGGGTCCCGCGGGCAGCCCCCCGGGGTGGCCGTCACCAACCGGCTGGGCGGGGAGGAGGTGACACACGCGCTGCTGGCCGAGAGCCCCGCCGAGGCACAGCGCTGGCTGCAGGCCTTCGGGCAGCACCTCTGCGACCTGGGTGAGCCGGGACCCCCGGGACCCCCCCCGACCCGCGGGAGCCCCGAGACCCCTGGGGGACCCTGCCCGGGGGGACCCTGCCCTGAGGGACCCCCGGGATCCCCCCCAGAGATGTGGGAGCCCCTCCACCCCTGGGGGACCCTGTCCTGTGGGACCCTCCGTGCTGGTGGGACCCTGTCCCAGTGTTGTTAAAGGACCCCAAATCCAGTGGGACCCCCTGATCCCTGTGGGACCCCCACCCTGGCAGGACCCCCGACCATCCCTGTGGGATCCCATCACCCCAGGACCCCCAGCCCAGTGGGACCCCAGAGAAACGGGGACAAGGACAAGGATGAGAACAGCACAGGGACAGACATGGGGACAGTGACATGGGTGGGGACAAGAATGGGGCAGCACAGAGATGGGAAGGGACAGGAACAAAACCCCCAGACCACCCCTGTGGGATCCCAGCATCCCCAACCCAGAGACCCCACACCTGAGAGCGCCCCCATTCCTGTGAGACCCCCACCCCGGGCTGAGACCCCATCCAAGGGACCCCCACCCCAGGCTGACCCTGTCCAAGGGACCCCCACCCCAGGCTGACCCCATACAGTGGGACCCCCACCCCAGGCTGACCCTGTCCAAGGGACCCCCACCCCAGTGAGACCCCAGACCTGAGAGCGCCCCCATTCCTGTGAGACCCCCACCCCAGGCTGACCCCGTCCAAGGGACCCCGACCCCGGGCTGACCCTCTCCCCCTGCAGCCCCCTCCCCATCCCGGATGCCCTGGCTCCGGGGGTCTGTGTCCCACGCCGCGCTGTCCCCGTGTCCCCAGCCCAGTGGAAGCAGTGCTGTGAGGAGCTGATGCGGATCGAGGAGCCCCCCCCGCGCCGCCCCCCGGCCCCGCTGCCCCCCCAGGGCTCTCTGTACCACCAGACGGGTGAGCGGGGCCGGGGGGGGGCTCTGGGGGGGGGGGCTGTGCTCTGTGTCCCCCTCTCTGCTCTCTGCTCGCCCCCTAACGCCGCTCTTCTCGCTGTCCCCCCTCTCTGTGCCCCCCCTCTGTCCCCCCCTTTCTTTCCTGCCGCTCTGCCCCCCCCTCCCGCGCCCCCCAGCCCCGCCGGGCCCCCCCGGGCCCCCCCCGGGCGAGGGGCTGCTGCTGCAGGAGAATGTCTCAGCCGAGATCCGGGCTCTGCTCAGCTCCTACTACAGCGACAGGTGACGGGGGGGACACGGGGGGACCCCCAGGCAGCCCCCCCCGCGCTGCCACAGCACCCCCAGCACGGCCGTGGGGACGGGGGGGCACCCAAGGGACCCCCAAACTCCCCCACCGCCTGCCAGGGGAATCCAGGGGGGGTTGTGGGGATGTTTGGGGGGGGGGTCTGGGGCTGCCCGTGCCCCCCCGCACCCCGTGACCCCCCCGGCCCGTTTTGCCCGCAGCTATTGACCCCTCGGATGACATCGCGGCCGTCACCGACATCCTGGCGGGGCACGGGGGGGCTCCCCGCGGCCCCGCGCCCCCCCCGTGGCTCTCGCTCTTCGAGGGGCCCCCCCTGCGCAGCCCCAGCCCCCCCCGCCGCCGCACCCTGTCCCTGGACGCCCGGCTCGGCACCCTCAAAGGCCGGGGGGGCCCCCCAAAGCCCCCCCAGTCCAGCTCCTCCAGCAGCGGCAGCAGCAGCCCGGGGCCCCCCCGGCGCGACCCCCCCAGAGCCCTCCAGTCCCGGGTGTGACCCCCGGGGAGAAAAGGGGGGATGGACCCCCCCCAAGGGGGGTTGTGGGGGTGGGGGGGCTCCCTGCTTCTGTTTTTGGGGAGAAACTGGAATTTGTGCCCTCCCCGTGCTGGGGGGGCTCAGGGCTAAACTCCAAAAAGGGGGGGGGGGGTTTCCTCCCCCCCCACAAAGGTGGGTGCTGGGGACCCCCCCCCACCGCAGGGTGGGTGCTCAGGGTCTAACCCGGGGTGGGGGGGGGACACAGAGCCCCCCCAGCTCTGCTTTCCCTCACCTCTAACCCGGGGGGGACACAGCTCCCCCCCCCAATTAATAATATTCACTAATAATTTGCATTAAAATTTATTTAACAGCTGCTGTGTGTGATTTTGGGGGGGTGGGGGGGTCCCTGTGCCCGAGTGGGGGGGGGGGTCCGTGCCCTCCCTGTGCTGCCACCAGCGGGGGGGGGGTCTTGGGGCGCTGCCCCCTCCCCAAGCTGCTCTTTTGGGGTGCCGAGGCTGTGCTGGGGGGTGAGGGGGAGGTGCTGTGGTGCCATAGGGGGGACCCTCCCCCCAAAAAGGAGGTGCTGGGCCCCCCCCCTCTACACAGCGTGGGGGGAGAGGT
Source organism: Passer domesticus (assembly GCF_036417665.1). Taxonomy (NCBI): domain Eukaryota; kingdom Metazoa; phylum Chordata; class Aves; order Passeriformes; family Passeridae; genus Passer; species Passer domesticus. Next base: position 82,281,785 of record NC_087477.1, read on the forward strand.
CCTCGTCCTCGGTGGGGGGGCTGGGGCCCCCCAAAAGCGGTGGGTGGGGGGCGTCCCGGGCCAGCAGCAGCGCGAAGCCTGGGGGGAGAGTGGGGGTGAGATTGGGGGGGGGGGTTTGGGTAAATTTGGGGGGGTTCCGGGGGGGTTTTGGGGTACCTGGCGTGGCTTTGTGCAGGACGAGGCTCTCGCTGGGCTCCTCCCCCTGCGGAAAGTGGGGGGGACCTGAGGGGTCTCTGCACCCCCAGCTGAGGACCCCCAGCCCTGCCCCCCACCCCATTCCCTCTCCAAACCCCAAAATCCCCCCAGGAGAGCCCCCCAACCCCAAAACCTGCAGCCCCCGCGCCCCCCATCGCCCCCAGCCCCACAGAACCCCAAAACCCCGTCTCGGCCCCCCACATTTCCCCAGCCCCCCACATTTCCCCAGCCCCCCACATTTCCCCAGCCCCCCATCGCCCCCAGACCCACAGAACCCCAAACCCCCGTCCTCCCATCACCCCCAGACCCCTCTCAGCCCCCCCATCGCCCCCAGACCCCTCTCAGCCCCCCCATCGCCCCCCGTACCTGTCCCGAGGGGGGTCCCGGCTCCCAGGGGGTCTCCCAGCCCCCTCCCCACTCGTGCCCCCCGATTCCATTGCGCCCCAAATCCTGGGGGTCCCGCTCCGGGCGGGGGGGGCCGGGGCTGTGCAGGGGGGGCCCGGCCGGGGGTGTTGGGGACCCCCCCCGCGGGCTGGGGACATCCTGGAGCAGCGGCCCCAGAGATTCCCAGGCTGGGGGGCTGGGGAAGGGGGGGGAGTCCGGGCGGGGACCCCCCCCATCGCGGGGGGGGCTGCCAGGGGGCCCAGACATGGCAGGGGGGGACCCTGAGCTGGTGGTGGCAAAACTGGGGGTCCCCAGGGTGGCGGAGGGAGGGGACCCCGTTCCCGTGGGGCCGGAGGGGGCGGCAGTGGTGGCACTTTGGGGGGTGGCCGTCACCACGGGGCTGGGGGGGCTCCCGGGGGGGGCAGAGGGAGGGGTCCCTGTCCCCAGGGGGGTGTGGAGAGTCCCGGGGGTGGCACTTTGGGGGGTCCCTGTCCCCGCAGGGCCGGTGGCAAGGGGGGACCCCGCTCGGGCTGGGCTGGGGGGGGTCCCCAGGGTGCCACATTCTGGGGTCCCTGTCCCCGCAGGGCTGACGGGGGTGCCGCTGGTGGCACTCTGGGATGTCCCTGTCTCCGCACGGCTGGTGGCATGGGGGGACCCCGCTCGGGCTGGGCTGGGGGGCGTCCCCAGCGAGGCAGAGGGAGGGGTGTCCCTCCCCGTGGGGCTGGCGGGGGTCCCGCTGGTGGCACTCCGGGGGGTCGCTGTCCCCGCGGGGCCGGGGGGCAGCGGCGGCGGCGGCCGGCGGGGGCTGGGGGGCGGTGCCCCCCTGGGGGCGCCGGGCGGGGGGCTCTGGAGCGGCTCCGGCCGGCGGAAGATGAAGGCGGACTCCGTCAGGCTGCGCTGGTACCGCAGGAAGGGCCGGCGGGCACCTGGCGGGGGCGAGCGGTCAGCGGGAACCCCAGAGCCCCCCAGAGTGCCCCCCAAGGCTGCCCGGGCACCTACCGGGGGCGCCGCCGGGCACGGGGGACGCGGACGTGGAGCCCGAGCGCTCCCGCTGCCGGAAGAATTCCCGGGGGTTCTGGGCGCGCTGGGAGACCAGGATGGCGGCTTCCTGCGGGAGCGGGGGTCAGGGGGGTGGCACGGGGCACCGTGGGGCACCACGGCAGGGCCAGTGCCCCTGTGACCCGCGGGGACGCGGAGGGACACGGTCCCGGCACTCACGGCCGCCGTCCCGCTGAGCCCGGTGCGAGCCCCGCGCTCCCGCTCGGCCGCCTCCTGCTCCCGCTGCTGCTGCTCCTGCGGGACACGGCGGCCGTGGGAAACGGATCCTCGGGATGGAGCCCTGGGTGCCCCGGGATGGAGCCCGGATCCCCCGGGATGGAGCCCGGATCCCGCGGGATGGAGCCCTGGGTGCCCCGGGATGGAGCCCGGATCCCCCGGGATGGAGCCCGGACCCCCCGGGATGGAGCCTGGATCCCTCGGGATGGAGCCCGGATCCCTCGGGATGGAGCCCGGATCTCTCGGGATGGAGCCCTGGGTGCCCCAGGATGGAGCCCGGATCCCTCGGGATGGAGCCCGGACCCCTCGGGATGGAGCCCGGACCCCTCGGGATGGAGCCCGGATCCCTCGGGATGGAGCCCTGGGTGCCCCGGGATGGAGCCCGGATCCCCCGGGATGGAGCCCGGATCTCTCGGGATGGAGCCCGGATCCCCCGGGATGGAGCCTGGATCCCCCGGGATGGAGCCCGGACTCCTCGGGATGGAGCCCTGGGTGCCCCGGGATGGAGCCCGGATCCCTCGGGATGGAGCCCTCACACCTCCCCAGGTCAGACCCCACCCCGCATCCCCCCGCCACAGATCTCCTGTGTGCCTTGTGATGGGATCCTGCTCGATCCCGAAGGATGGACCCCTGGATCTCCCGGGACGAACCTCTTCAGATCCCCTAGGATGGACCCCCGGATCCCCCGGGATAGACCCTCGGATCCCCCAGGACAGACACCCCGGATCCCCCGGGATGGACTCCCTGGATCCCCGGGGATGGACCCCTTCAAATCCGCCAGGAAGGATCCCCCGGAATGAGCCCCTTGAGATTCCCCAGACAGACACCCCGAATCCCCCAGGACGGACACCCCGAACTCCCTGAACCCCCTGGGACTGACCCCCGGGATGGACCCCCTGAAACCCCCTGGGATGAGCCCCAGACCGCCCGGGATGAACGCCCGGGATCCCGCTGGGACGGAGCCCCCGTGTTTCCCAGGACAGACCCCCCGATCCCCCTGGGACCCCCCCCAATTCCAGCCCCCTTCCCGCTCACCCATCGCTCCTGCTCCTTCCTGCGCTCCTCCGCGTCCAGCCGCGCCTGCTCCTGCCTGGGGACGGCAGGGGGGCCTCAGGGAGGGGACACGGGGGGGACACGGGGTGGGAAACACCAGTGGGATATAGGAATGGGGACACGGGGGTGGAACAGGGATGGGGACACGGGGCTGGGACATGGGACAGGATGGGACACAGATGGGAAGCACCAGCGGGATATGGGGATGGGGACACGGGGCTCAGACAAGGGCAGGGACACGAGGCTGGGACAGGGATGGAGACACAGGGCTGGGGACACGGGGCTGGGACATGGGACACAGATGGGAAACACCAGCGGGATACGGGGCCCGGGACACGGGAATGGGACATGGGACAGGATGGGACACAGACGGGAAACACCAGTGGAATGTGGGAATGGGACATGGGACAGGAAGGGACGCAGATGGAGAGCACCAGCGGGATATGGGGATGGGGACACAGGGGTGGGACATGGGACAGGATGGGACACAGATGGGAAACACCAGCAGGATATGGGAATGGGGACATAGGGATCGAACAGGGATGGGGACATGGGGCTGGGACAGGGACATGGGGCTGGGGACACGGGCTTGGGACATGGGACACAGACGGGAAACACCAGCGGGATATGGGGACTGGAACACAGGAATGGGACATGGGACAGGAAGGGACACAGATGGAGAGCACCAGCGGGATATGGGGACGGGGACATGGGGATGGGACATGGGACAGGATGGGAAACACCAGCGGGGTATGAGGACTGGGACACGGGGCTGGGACAGGGACAGGGACACGAGGCTGGGACAAAGATGGGGACACGAGGCTGGGACAAAGATGGGGACACGGGGCTGGGAGAGGGATGGGGACCAGCCTTGCCCCTCACCGCCGCTCCTCGATGAGCCGCTCCCGCTCCTGCAGCCGCCGCTCCCGCTCCGCCGCCTGCAGCCGCTCCTCCTCCATGCGCTCCCGCTCCCAGCGCCGCCGCTGCTCCCGCTCCCGCTGCCGCTCCTGCTCCTTCCGCTGCTGCTCCTCGCGCTGCGCACGCACCGGGATCAGCGCCGGGATCGGCGCCGGGAAGCGGCACCGGCCGCTGCACCGGGAACTCACCCGCCCCCGCAGCAGGAGCGGCGCGAGGATCCCGCTGCCTTTGGCACCGGCACCGGGAACCGGCACCGGGACTGGGACTGGGACCCGCCACATTCCATACTGGGGCTGTCCCAGCCTTGGCACCGGCACCGGGACCCCACCGACAGCAGCACCAACCCCCGGGGCTCGGCACTGGGACTGAGACCCTCTCCCGGTGCAGGGTCAGCACCAGGACCCCCACAGACCGCTGGGACCAGGACCCCCCTGCACCCCACACCGGGACCGGGACCCCCACCAAGCTCCGCACTGCGACCCCCGGGCTCTGCCCCGAGGCAGCAGCCGTGACCCCATCCCCGGGACACCGGGGGACCCCCCAGCCTTCCCCCAGCCCCCCGGCCCCTCACCTCAGCCTGCTCCCAGAAGGAATCGCGCTGGGTGCGCTGCAGCTCCAGCGCCGGGTTGGTTTTGCGGTAGTTGGTTCCCTGGGGAGCGCAGGGGGGTCAGGGCGGGACCCCCAGGACCCCCCAACACCCCCTGAGCACCCACCGCCCCCAGGTGCCCTCCCCGCTCCCGCAGGGCATCGCCCCCCACTCACCACCAGCTCGGGGGTGTCCTGGGGGGTCCTCCTGGGGGGGCGCGGGGCGGGGGGCTGCAGCTGGGCCAGCACCCGGCGCAGCCCCTCCAGCGTCACCTCCTCGGCGCGGCGGGCGCTGATCACGGCCGTGGCCTCCTGCCACCGGCACGGGACACCATGGGACAGTGCCACCCCTCCCACGGCCCCCCCCCCCCCCCCCGCACGGATCCGCACTCCCCCGGGAATCTCGGCACAATTCCCACGGACGCGTCAGATGTGGGACTGGATCCAGATGTGGGGCGGGCTCCAGATGTGGGGCGGGCTCCAGATGTGGGGCCGGCTCCAGATCCCGAGCCCAGACGGATCAGCGGAAGCTGTTCCGGGGGATGGGGAGGGCAGGACCCCCCCCGTCAGGACGGGATCGGGGGGGGGCAGGGATCCCAACCACAGCTCCGGCACGGCGGCCAAGACTGGGAGCACTGGGAAAGCGGCGGCTGAGTCAGCAGCGCCAGGAATGCGCCCGGGCACAGGCAAAGGTCGGGGAGGCGGCATGGGGGGGGCAGGAATGGGGAATGTGGGGGGGCGAGGACCCCGATCCACCCCCCCCAGCACCCCCCCGAGGGCTCCGTGCCCCCCACTCACCCTGAAGAAGCTCCGGATGGCCGGCAGGTGCCCGGCACACGCCGCCCGCTGCGGTTCCGGCACCTTTTCCCCCACCTGGCACCGCAGCCTTTGCTCAGCCCGGGGGGTCCGGCCCGGGGGTCCCCCCGAGCTGCCCCCCCGCACTCACCCAGCTGATCAGGACGATCCTGGGGCTGCCCGAGCCGGGATCGCGGACCCGGCACAGCCCGTACATGACGCTGCCCGCAGAGAACTTTCCAGCGAGCTCATCCGGCCCCCCGGCTGCAAGGAGGGGGCGTCAGAGGGGCTACGGGGAAACTCGGGGGACCCCCCCCAAATGCTCCCCGGCAGCGTCGCTCCCGGTACCTCCGGAATCCAGCAGCTTGAGGTCGTGGTGCTTCTCATAGCCGAAGACGGCCCTGGGGGGGGGAAGGGGGGTCAGGGTGGGGGTCAGGGTGCGGGGGTCACAGCGGGTGTCACTTCAGGTGGGGGGACCTGCCAGGCTCGGGCACCCCCCGCGCTCCCCCGTGCCACCAGCTCGGGATGAATTCATGGAAGTGCCGCCGGCAGCATCCGCCCCCGGGACAATGGGAATGTGGGAAGCGCCGGAGCGGCACGGCCCCCCCGGCGACCCCCCGGTGCGGCGGGGCCGGGACCCCCGGCCGGGCCCTGGGAGGGCTCGGGGGGCCCCATCCCGGCGGGACCCCCCCGGCATTCCCGGCCGCTCTTTGTTCCCGCTTTGCGGCTCCGGCGCGGGGCGCACGCGGGACGGGGCCGGGCACGGCTGCGGCGGCACGCGCGGGGCGCGGCGGGCCGGGCCCGTCCCGCGTGTCGCGGCATGTCGCGACAGGCTGCGGCGCCGCATGGCGGCACGGAGCGCGGCACGCGGCCGGCCCGGCGCCCGGGAGGAGCCGGCGCTGGAGGCGCTCCAGCCGCGCCGCGGGGGCAGAGGGCAATGCCCGCCCGGCCGGGGGGCCGCGGGGACGGGCGGTCCGGTGCCGCCGGGGGCCTGCGAGCCCGAGCAGCCCCGGTGCCGCTGCCCCCCAGCCCGGGATCGAGGTTTTGGGGGACACCGGCTGCGGCCCCGCGGCGCCGGCACCGAACTGGGGCCAGCGCGGGACCCCCAACCCGGGACCCCCGGTGCAAGCGGCAGACCCCCCCTTTCCGCACCCCGGGGCGCTCCCCGCTCCCGCAGCCCCCCCGGGCCCGTCCTGCCCCAGCCCCGGGCGGCGGCGCCGCTCCCAGCCCGGCGGCACCGGGAGGGACCGGGCGGGACGGGGCGAGACCGGCTGGGACTCCCGGTTCCCAGCGCGGCGGCTCCGTCCTGGGACCCCCCCCGCGGACCGGCCGAGACCCCGGTGCGCCCCAGAACCCCCTTCCCGGTGCCGGTAACGGCGCCTCTCGGCCCGCCCCCGACGCCCTGGCCCGTGCCGGTGCCCGTTCCTGCTCCCGTTCCCGGTCCTGTGTCCGGTGCCTGTCCCAGTGCCCGTTCCCCGTCTCGGTCCCCTCTTCCGTTCCCGTCTCCGTTCCCGGTTCCCCGTGCCGGCTCCTCATTCCCGGTGCCCTGTTCCCGGTCCTCCCTTCCGTCCCCGTTCCCGGTCTCCATTCCCGGCTCCCGTCCCTCTCCCGGTGTCCCCCCGCTCCCACTCTCACCAGTCGGTCCCAGCCCGGGGGTTCCCCACGTCCTCCCGCGCCGCCAGCAGCGCCAGCCGGTACCGCTCCAGCCCCGGCCCCGCCATCGCCATCCCGGGGCCGATCCCGATCCCGGGGCCGATCCCGATCCCGATCCCGGGCCGCCGCCGCCGCCCTGCGCCCGCCCCTCCCTCCCCCGCCACCCCCCCGGCGCTTTCCGCCGCCCACGGGCGGCACCGGGCGGGGCGGGGCGGCAGCGCCCGGGAGGCACCGGCGCGGCACGGGCGGCGCGGGGACGCGGGGAGCGGGCTGGGGCCGGTACCGGGACGGGGCCGGTACCGGGATCAGGGTCCTGGACCGGGATGGGGGTCCCTGTACTGGGATGAGGGTCCTGTACCCAGATGATGGTCCCATACTGGGATGAGGGATCCCATACTGGGATGAGGGATCCCATCCTGGGATGAGGGTCCCGTACTGGGATGAGGGTCCCATACTGGGATGAGGGTCCCTGTACTGGGGTAGAGGGTCCTGTACTGGGATGAGGGTCCCTGTATGAGGGTCCCGCACCAGGATTAGGGTCCCATACCCAGATGAGGGTCCCGTACTGGGCTGAGGGTCATGTACTGGGGTGAAGGTCCCATACTGGGGTGAGGGTCCCTGTATGAGGGTGCCATACGGGGATGAGGGTCCTGTACTGGGATGGAGGTCCCTGTATGGGGGTCCCTGTACCAGGATGAGGATCCCATACTGGGATGGGGTCCCACACTGGGAAAAGGGTCCCATACTGGAATGGGAGTCCCATACTGGGATGAGTGTCCCTGTACCCGGATGAGGGTCCCATACTGGGATTGGGGATCCGATACTGGGATGAGGGTCCTTGTACCAGGATGAGGGTCCCATAATGGGACGAGGATCCCATACTGGGATTGGGGATCCCATACTGGGACGAGGGTCCCACACTGGGATGGGGGTCCTGTACTGGGATGGGGGTCCCACACTGGGATGGGGGTCCCACAGTGGGATGAGGGTCCTGTACTGGGATGGGGGTCCCACACTGGGATGGGGGTCCCACACTGGGATGGGGGTCCCACAGTGGGACGAGGGCGCTGTGCCAGATTCCCATTTCAGGCCATGGGTGCAGGTTCCAGGACCCCACTCCGGAATGCCAGCGGGGGTCCCGGGATGCCTCAGCAGGACACGGATGTCACAGCAGGACGTGGGGCAGGTCCCCAAGGCCCGGGCTGGGCCGTGTGCCCGGCTCAGCACTGGAATGTGGCTGCGGTGCCAGGTCCCACCCCGGCAGGAGGGTCCCCAGACCGTCCCCCATCCCTGGGGCCTCACCCCCATTCCCTTTTTACATCGGGAAATGGGATTTGGGGATCTGGGGGAGTCACCGGGTCCCCCTGGAGCATGCCGGGGGGTCTTGGGGACATTCCCAGCCCAGTGTCTGGCCCGGCCGGCCCCACACGGCCCCGGTCCCAAAGCCTCTCCCATCCTTCCCTTATTTGGGCACCGCCGCTGGAAAATCCCGAATCCCCGGGGAGGAGAAAAATGCTGGAAAATGGGAACTGGGGCCCAGGGGCACGGCCAGCCCTGCGTGCCTGTCACCCCTGTCACCCCTGGCCCAGGGCCACTGCTGTCACTGCTGTCACTGGCATTACTGGTGTCACTGGTGTTGCTGGTGCCACCGGTGTTACTTTTTACTGATGTCACCCTTACTGGTTTTACTGGTTTTGCTGGTTTTGCTGGTACCACTGCTGTCACTGCTGTCACTGCTGTCACTGCTGTCAGTGACGTCACTGCTTTGATGGCGTAACCGGTAGTGCTGGTTTTACTGGTGTCACTGGTTTAACTGGTGTCACTGGTGTTACAGCTGTCACCGGTTTCACTGATGTGTGTCGCTGCTGTCACTGCTGTGGCTGCTGTCACTGATGCCAGTGCAGTCGCTGCTGTCACAGCTGTCACTGCTGTCATTGCTGTCACTGCTGTCGCTGCTGTCGCTGCTGTCACTGCTGTCACTGCTGTCATTGCTGTCGCTGCTGTCGCTGCTGTCACTGCTGTCGCAGCTGTCACTGCTGTCACAGCTGTCACTGCTGTCGCGACTTCCCCGCCCCGCCCAACGTGGGCGTGGCCTCCCACAGGGCGTGCCCCGTATCCCCGCCCACCGGGCGTGGTCTCACCCTCGGGCGTGGGCGTGGCCCCGAGGGGGCGTGGCCGTCACGTGGCGGCGCGGCGCCCCCTGGCGGTGCTCCTTTGTCCGCGCGCGGGGCGGGGCGCCGGGGCGGGGGGGGGCGTGGCCGGGTCCGGGCGGCGCCGCGCGGGATTGGCGGGGCGGGGCGGGGCGGGGCGGGGCGTGCCGCGGCGGCGCGCGCTGATTGGCCGCGGGGCGGGGCGGGGCGGGGCGGGGGTCGGTAACGGGCCGGGGCCGGGCGGGGGGCGCTGAGCGGGGCCGCTCCGCTGCCCGCGGCCCCCGCGCCCCCATGGACCCCGACGTGGACTACGAGCGCCCCAACGTCGAGACCATCAAGTGCGTGGTGGTGGGCGACAACGCCGTGGGCAAGACGCGGCTGATCTGCGCCCGCGCCTGCAACGCCACGCTGAGCCAGTACCGGCTGCTGGCCACACACGTGCCCACCGTGTGGGCCATCGACCAGTACCGCGTGTGCCAGGAGGTGAGGGCCGCGGGCACCGCCGGGCACCGCGCGGCGAGCGGCGGGAGGGGCGTTACCGGGGGCACCGGGCATGGCCGGGCACCGAGGGGCACCGGGGCGGACCGGGGCGTACCGAGCGCCCGGGAGCGGCCGGTACCGCGCGGGACAGCGAGGGAGGGAGCGGGAGCGGGTAGCGGGGGCACAGCGGGGTGGTGCCGGTGGTTCCGGGCAGGGCGGTCGGTGATGGTGCCGTTCCCGGTGCCGTTCCCGGTGCCGTTCCCGGTGCCGACAGGTGCTGGAGCGCTCCCGGGATGTGGTGGACGAGGTCAGCGTCTCCCTGCGCCTCTGGGACACCTTTGGGGACCACCATAAAGACCGGCGCTTCGCCTACGGCAGGTGGGACCGCGACCCGCCACCGGAACCCCACCCCACCCCCCCCAAAGCACCTCGGGCACCCCCGAGACCCCCGCGGGCAGCCCAGCCCCCACCCCCAGCTCAAGCCCTACCCCTCCCGGGATGCCCGGAGCCAAAGGAGCCCCTTGGGCTCCCGCCAGCGCCCGGGGAGCCGCTCTGGCACCCCAACCCTCGGAGGGGGGGCCGGACTGCCCCGATCGCCCTCCGGGGCCATCTCCGGGGCACCGTGACCCCGGCACTGCCCCCCGAGCAGGGACCCGGCTGCTCGCGGCCCCCCGGAGCTGTGGGTGGGGGGCGGCTCCGGGGGGGGGGGGGCGGGAATCCTTGCGGGGGGCGCTGGGCTGGCCGCAGGAGGGCCCCCCCCGAGCTCCGGTGGCCCCCCGGTTGTAAACAGCCGGTGCCCGTGGCCGCTGGCACGTCCGGGCTCTTATCGCCGCCGCCCCGCGGCAGCCCCGGCGCTCCGCTAATCTCCCCGCGGCACGGCGGGGCCGCGGTGGGGAGCCCCCGGGGCTGGGGGGGGCTGGGGGGGGCTGGGGGGGCCGTGTCCCCCCGGCTCGCGGTGGCCCCGGGGCCCCCCGCGGGGGCCGGTGGCGGCTATCTTGGTCTGGGACACGGGCCCGGCTCCAGCGGCGCCTCCCGGTCACGTCCCGTCCCGGCACGGACTAAAAACAACCCGGGCCCGGGGCCACGCGGCTGCTGCGGGGACTCGGGGGTGCTGGCACAGCCCCCAGGTCCCCTGGCACAGCCCCCAGGTCCCCTGGCACAGCCCCCGTGTCCCCTGGCACACACCCCCCATGTCCCTTGGCGCCTTATGCCCCCGGGGTGGCAGTGGCCGCCCCACGGTGGGCGCGGGGGCGGAATTGGGGACAGCAAACAGGGAATGTCGCTGGTGCTGGGGGCTGGCACCCACCCGAGCACCCCCCGTGGGGCCCCCCCCGGGTGCTCGGGGGCTGGGACCGCCACGGGCAGGGCCAGCCGGTGGCGTGGCCGGCGGAGGTGGCCCGGAGCCAGGTCCCGCCGGGTCCCTCCTGTCGCTGCCGCTGTCATGGGGCTCCCAGGGGCCGCGGAGTTTCCAGAGGATCTGTGGGATTCCCATGGCTGTGGGGCTCTCAGGGGCTCCTGAGGCTCCTGGGGGGTCCCAGGCTGGGGCCAGTGACCTGGGGCGGGGTTTGGGGACAGCGGGTGGCAGCGGGGCCGCGCTGCCCTGCCGCCGCTGCTGCTCCCCGCAGGTCGGACGTGGTGGTGCTCTGCTTCTCGCTGGCGAACCCCAACTCGCTGCGGCACGTGAAGACCATGTGGTACCCCGAGATCAAGCACTTCTGCCCGCGCACGCCCATCGTGCTGGTGGGCTGCCAGCTGGACCTGCGCTACGCCGACCTGGACGCCGTCAACCGCGCGCGGCGCCCGCTGGCCAAGTGAGCCCCCAGGGTCACCCCCCAGGGGACAGGGACACCCCGGTGTGGCGTCAGCAGCATCAGCCCGGTCCCGTTAAAACGGGGAGCCCTCCCTGAGCCGCTCTGGGGACCCCCAGTTTTGCCAGCAGCGTGTGAGGTTGGGTGTGTCATCTCCCGGCAGGACGGGGTCCCGCTGTGGGTCAGGGTCTCCTGACAGCGCTTGTGGGGTGGAACCTCTGCCCTGCTGGGCGCTCCTGCCTTGGGGCCTCCCCTGCTGCTCCCCCTGGCACCCCCTCAATGAGGGGCCACCCTCCCAGCACCCCCTGGCATGGCAGTGAGACCTCCCAGAATCCTGGAACGAGGAGGGACCCCCCGGCCACCCTCCTCAGCCCCCACCCTGTCCGTGCCCCCCCAGGCCCATCAAGCCCTCGGACATCCTGCCGCCGGAGCGGGGCCACGAGGTGGCCCAGGAGCTGGGGGTGCCCTACTACGAGACCAGCGTGGTGGCCCAGTTCGGGGTCAAGGACGTGTTTGACAACGCCATCCGCGCCGCGCTCGTGTCCCGCCGCCACCTGCAGTTCTGGAAGTCCCACCTGCGCAAGATGCAGCGCCCGCTGCTGCAGGCGCCCTTCCTGCCCCCCAAGCCCCCCCCGCCCCTCATCCAGGTGCCCGAAGCCCCCCCCGGCCTGGGGGGCGGCCCGGCCGCGCTGTTCCAGGCCCCGCTCTGCGCCGACGTCGTCTTCCAGCTGCAGGGCGGCCACCGCGTCTTCGCCCACCGCGTCTTCCTGGCCACCGCCTGCTCGCGCTTCTACGACCTCTTCACGCTGGAGGCGCCGCCCGAGACCCCCGGCGAGGGGGACTTGGGGACCCGTGACCTGTCGTCGTGGGGCCGCGGCTTCCTGAGCCTGCGCTGGGAGCCTGTGGCCGACCCGGTGGCGGGGCGGGAGCGGCGCATGGCGGTGGTGGCCATGGACCGGGGCGTGCGGCCGGAGCCGCTGCGCGCCGTGCTGGAGTATTTGTACACCGGGAGGCTGGAGCGGCCCCACGGCGACCTGCGGCAGGTGGGCGCCGTGGCCGAGCTGCTGGAGGTGTTCGACCTGCGCATGATGGTGGCCAACGAGCTCAACCAGGAGAGCTTCATGAACCAGGAGATCACCAAGGCCTTCCACGTGCGCCGCGCCAACCGCGTCAAGGAGTGCCTGGCCAAGGGCGTCTTCGCAGGTATGGGCGGCGGGGTGGGGGCTGTGGGGACAGGAGGGTCACCGCTGTCACCTCCGGGTGGTGTTCCCTTCTCGTGGTGCCGGTGTGGTCACAGGGCTGTGGCCAAACTGAGCCCCTCCCACCATGGAGGTCTTTGGAGTCTGGGGTCCTGCCCCAGTCAGTCATGGGGGTGCTGCTGGGGTGGAGTGGCAGCTCTGGGCTGTGGTGGCCAAGGGGTGGTGTCCCCAAGGCAGTGGTGTCCCCATGGAAGGGATGTCCATGGGGTCGTTCTACCCAAGGCAGTGGTGTCGGAGGGGTGGCTGTCCCCATGGAAGGGATGTCCAAGGGATTCTTGTCCCCAAGGCAGTAGTGTCCCCATGGAAGGGATGTCCAAGGGATGGCTGTCCCCAAAGCAGCGGTGTCCCCATGGAAGGGATGTCCAAGGGATTCTTGTCCCCAAAGCAGCGGTGTCCCCATGGAAGGGATGTCCAAGGGATTCTTGTCCCCAAAGCAGCGGTGTCCCCATGGAAGGGGTGTCCAAGGGGTGGCTGTCCCCAAAGCAGTGGTGTCCCCATGGAAGGGGTGTCCAAGGGATTCTTATCCCCAAAGCAGTAGTGTCCCCATGGAAGGGGTGTCCAAGGGGTGGTTGTCCCCAAGGCAGTGGTGTCCCCATGGAAGGGGTGTCCAAGGGACTCTTGTCCCCTTGACAGCGGCGGTCAGCGAGTGGCTGTCCCTGCTCTGCAGTGTCCGGGGTGGCTGTCCCTGGGCTGAGGGGTGGGGCACTGAGGGTGGCCGTCCCGCTGAGCTGTCCCCTGTCCCCAGACGTGGTGTTCCGCGTGGATGACGGCGCGGTGCCGGCGCACAAGCCGCTGCTCATCGCCGGCTGCGACTGGATGAGGGCCATGTTCCGGGGGGGCTTCCGCGAGAGCTACGCCGGCGAGGTGGGCACCTGGGGGCACCTGGGGGCACCTGGGGGGCAGCGTGGGCACCTTTGCTTGGGGTCAGGGCGCTGCTCAGACCCCCTGGCCCAGGACACGTGTGTCCTACCAACCTCTTGCAGAGGGAGCTGTGCTGGCTTGTGGGGGCTATTCCAGAGCTGGGGGTGCTGTGCCAGCTGCCAGGAGGGTCCCCCTTTCCCCCAAGCCCCTTTGGGGGTGGCTCTGATCTCCCCGAAACCCCCCGATCCCACAGGTGTCCCTGCCCGGCACCAACTGTGCCTGCCTCCGCGCCGTCCTCGACTTCCTCTACACGGGGGTCTTCACCCCCACGCCCGACCTGGACGCCATGGAGCTGCTGATCCTCACGGACCGGCTGTGCCTGCCGCGGCTGCAGGCGCTCACGGGTGAGCCCCCCCGCTCCCCGCGCCCCCCCGGTGTCCCCCCGGCCCCTGACGTCACCTGCCAATACCCCGCTGGCGCCGCGGGGACGGATCGATCGTCCCCGTGTGTCATTCGCTGTCCTTGTGTGAGCGCGGGGGGGGGCCCGGGGGGCGCGTCCCCGCTGCGTGACCCCCCCCGAACCCCCGCTGCCCCCTCCCCCAGAGCAATACGCCGTGGACGAGCTGCTCCGAGCCTTCATGCAGCGCGTGGAGATCGACGAGCAGGTCATCATCTACCTGGAGATGACGCAGGTACGGGGGGGCTGGGGGGCGCTGCGACCCCCGGGGGCGGGGCACAGGGACTCCCAGGTGATGGCGTGACCCCCCCAAATCCCTCTGCAGTTCCACAACGCCCGGCAGCTGGCGGCCTGGTGCCTGCACTACATCTGCACCAACTACAACCGCGTGTGCCGCCGCTTCCCCCGCGAGATGAAATTCATGTCCGCAGGTACGGACGGGCTGGGCGGGGGGCACGGCGAGGGGAGGGGATCCCCCGCCGTGCCCTGAGCCCCGGGGTGTCCCCGCAGAGAACCAGGCGCACTTCGAGCGGCACCGCTGGCCGCCGGTGTGGTACCTGAAGGAGGAGGATCTGTACCTGCGCTCCAAGAAGGAGCGGGAGCGCGAGGAGCAGCTGCAGCGCAAGCAGCACCCCCGCAGCAAGTGGTGCTTCTGGAGACCCTCACCCCCCGTGTCCTGAGCGCGGGGGGCGAGGGGAGGGGACCCCCGAGTGGGGCTGGGGGCTAGGGAGGGCTGGGAGCCCCTGCGCTGAGTAAGGGGGTTCGGCCCCGGGGTCCCCCTGGAGGGTGAGGGGGCTCAGCTGGGCTGGGGGTCCCTGTGGTGAGTGGGGGGCTCGGGGCTGGGGGGGCTTTGTTGGGCTGGGGGTCCCTGTGTTGGGTTGGGGGCTCAGGTCCCGGGACCCTCACACCTGACTTGGGGAGCTCAGCTGGGCTGGGGGTCCCTGTGTGGAGTGAAGGGCTTGAGCCTGGGGCTTTTATAAAGGGCTGGGGGGCTCAGCTGGGCTGGGGGTCCCCGTGTTGGGTGGGAGCTTGGGCCCAGGGCTCCCATGCAGGGCTGGGGGTCGCTGTGGTGGGCTGAGGGGCTCAGGACCCCCACCCTCGGCTCCAGAGATCCCACACTGAACAGAGGGCTTGGCCCCAGGACCCCCACCCTGGGCTGTGGCTCTCAGCCCTGGGACCCCCCCCACACCACTGAGCCAGGGGCTTGGCCGGGGCGGGGGTCTCCCAAGGGCTTGTTTACCCCCCTCCCCCGGCTGTTTACAGGCTCTGCCGGGTGGCAGCCCCCGCTCCCACCGTGCCTTTCCCGGGTGGGGGGGCCGTGCTGAGCCCCCTCCCCCGGCAGGGCCCCCCGCCCCGGCCAGCGCTGGTGCTACCTCTGACCGAGCAGTATTTGGGGCTGGGGGCGAGCGGGGGCTCTGCCGCTCCCCCTGTCTCTTCTGGGGGGTCCCCACCCCCGTAGGGCTCTCTCTGGTGCTGTATTTTCTCCCCCCCCGTGGGGCGGGGGGGGCCAAGCTGTGAGCAGGGCGGGGGGGGTGGGCGCGGGGAGGGGTCCCCGGGTGCTTGTGTGGCTGCCAGAGCCCCCGGCTCATCTCTGTGCCTTGGAGGGGCCCCCGGCCCCGGCTGTGTCCGGGGGGATCATTGTCCCCGTCCCGGAGCCGTGGCAGTGTCGCTGTCCCCGGGGGGGGATCATTGTCCCCGTCCGGGGGTGTGGCATTGTCGCTGTCCCCGGGATGTGTCCCCTCCCCGGGGTGAGGGGGGGGAGCACCGTCCCCGCCCCCGGGCTGAACTGCACAACCGTTTTTACACTTTTTTACCCCAGGAGCACAGCGGCCCCCTCCCCGGCCTCGGGGCCCCCCCCGGCCCGGAGCGGGGCTCCCCCCCACCTCAGCAGCGGCTGTTTTAACCTTTAATAAAGCTTTTTGTAACTGAGCCGGACCCTGCTGGGCCCCCCAACACCCCAGCCCCCTCCCCAGGAAGGAGTGACACGGGGGGGCTTCCCTGGGGTGTATTTATTGGGGTGGGGGGGTTCAGAGCACGTGGGGGTGGGAGCAGAACTGGGGGGACCTGACCCACGCACTGGGGGGGACATACAGGGTGGGGGGGTCGTTTATGGGTGGGGGAGGTCTCCCGAGGGGTGGGGGGGGGTTCCTAGGGCCTGTCCCCGGCTGAGCCCCCCCAGCTCCAGGGCTGGGCCCCCCATTCCCCCCCCCCGGCCTCGCAGGGCCCTGGGAGCAGAGCCTGGGGTCACCTCAGCTCCCGGGGGGGGGTCAGGGACAGGCAGGGCGGCTGCAGGGGACCTGGGGACGTCCCTGGGGTGTCACTGCAGCTGCTGCTGCTGTTTCCAGCCCCGGGGCACAGCTGGGGCCTCGAACATCTGGCCAGTGGCCATGGGACTGCAGCATCCCGTGGGGGTTTGGGATCCCGGGGGGTCGGGATGCAGGATCCCCCAGGTGCCCCTGGCCTCCTTCCCTCCCCAGCAGCCGTGGCTGGCAGATGCTGCTCGCTGGGACGCTGGGCTGGGCTCTCCGGGCCGGTAGCACAGGTTCCCCGGGATCCTCCCGTCTGAGCCGGCTCCGCTCCCAGCCACGCCACCCTCCGGGAAGGGCGGGAGCCACGGGAGGAGCCCGGAGCCGGCGGGAGCCACGGGAGCATCCCCGCGGGGCTGCCGCAGCCGGAGCAGCTCCCGGCCCTCGGGAGGGCTCGGCGCAGGGGGGATCCCGGCCGGAGCTGCCGGGGGGGCTGTGCTCACCCCCGTGCCCCGGGGGTCCCGGCACTCCCGTTCTTGCCGCAGTCCCGGCTCAGGCGGGGCCGTAGCACAGGATCTCGCTCAGGTCGTAGCCGGTGACAGCGAAGGTGTCCCCGGCGGGGTCGCAGAAGCGGGCGCCGCACACCTGAGTGTCCGTCACACACTCGGCGTGGCAGTGCTGCACCTGCGGGGCGATCCAGACGGAATTCCAGGAATTCACAGCTCCAGGGGCCACATCCCTGTCCCCTGTCCCCGTGGCTCCACGTGCCAAGCCCAGACTGACCTCGATGTCATCGGTGTCCGGGTTCCTGCTGAGCTTCCAGACGTGCACAAAGGAATCCTCGGCACCCGAGAGCAGCTGCCAGGGGAGCAGGGAGCGTGGGGACACCGCGGAGCTGGCAGTGCCACCGGCAGGGGGGACACCGGGGGATGGGGGTGGGATGCCAGGGAGGAATGCCAAGCGGGATGCCAGGCTGGGATTTCAGGGTGGGATTTCTGGATGGAATGCCAGTTTGGGATTTCAGATTGGGATTTCAGGTTGGAAGGCCAGGCTGGGATTTCAGGATGGGATTTCTGGATGGAATGCTAGGTCAAATTTCATGTTGGGATTTCTGGTTGGAAGGCCAGGTGGAATGTTGGGGTAGGATGCCAGGTTGGAATGCAGATGGGATGTGGGGTGCAATTTCAGGTTGGAATGCCAGGTTGGGATTTCAGATTGGAATGCCAGGCTGGGATTTCAGGTTGGAATGCCAGGTTGGGATTTCTGGATGGAATGCCAGGTTGGGATGTCAGGGTGTGATGCCAGGCTGGGATTTCAGGTTGGAATGCCAGGTTGGGACTTCTGGATGGAATGCCAGGTTGGGATGTCAGGGTGTGATGCCAGGCTGGGATTTCTGGTTGGAAGGCCAGGTCGAATTTCATGTTGGGATTTCTGGTTGGAAGGTCAGGTGGATGTCGGGGTGTGATGCAGGTTGGAATGCCAGGTGGGATGTCAAGTTGGAATGCTAGGCTGGGATTTCAGGTTGGGATTTCTGGATGGAATGCCAGGTTGGGATGTCAGGGTGTGATTCCAGGTTGGGATGTCAGGTTGGAAGGCCAGGTGGATGTTGGGGTGGGATGCAGGTTGGGACATTGGTCAAGATGCCAGCGTGGGATGCTGAGTGTGACTCCAGGAGTGACTCCAGGAGTGACTCCAGCTGTGACCCGAGCTGTGCCCCCGTCCCCTGCGCACCTTGCCGCTGAGCGGGGCCAGGTCCAGCGCGTAGATCCAGCGGGCGTGGGCGCTGACCTGGGCGCGGATCCGGCCCGACCCCGCCTCCCACAGGCGGATCTGCCCGTTCCCATAGCCCGCCGCCACCGTCCCGTTCCACAGCGCCACCGAGGAGCAGGAGCAGCTGGGCGCGGGGACACGTGTCACCCCCGCGGGGCTGTCCCCCCCGCGTGCCCCACACCCTGCGGGATGCCCGGGGCTCACCCAGATCCCGGGATCTTCCCCAGCAGGGTGAACTCCTCCCCGCTGCTCCAGAGGCACAGCGTCCCGGAGTCATCGGCTGTCACCAGGTCGCCAGCCCCGTCCTGTGGGGAGGGAGGGCTCAGGGACAGCGGGCAGCGTCCCCAGCTCTGCGGTGGCACTGCCCCACGGGCACCAGGACAGGCTGGAACAGCTCCTGAAGCGCTGACGGGTCCCGTTGGAACTCGTCCGTCCCTGCCCACGCTGCCACGCCAGGCTGGATTTCGAGGAAGGATCAGGGCACCCCTCCCTCCCTCCCTCCCTCCCTGAGGATTCCCGGCTCCTCCCGGCCCTGGGAAGGCCCCAGTGCAGCCCGGGGAGCAAAGCCCAGGGGGCTGTGTGAGTGGGAGGTGACACAAGTGCCCCGTGTCCCCAGGGTGACACGGTGACACGGCAGCTCGGGAATGGCGTCTGGGGGATGAATTCCTTGGGGATGCCAGAGCGAGGAGAGCTCAGTGACTCAGCAGGGAAAGTGCTGAGTGGGAGGAAAGCGGCTGGTGAGTCTGCAGGGACCTGCCCTGTGAGCTTCCCGCGCCTGAGGAGGTTCCAGGAGAGACGGGAGGAATGTGGCACAAAGGATGGCGTGACAGGACACAGGGAATGGCTTCCCACCAGAGAAGGGGAGATTTGGGTGGGATTTTGGGAAGGAATCCTTCCCTGTGAGGGTGGGGAGGCCCAGAGCAGCTGTGGCTGCCCCTGGATCCCTGGAAGCGTCCAAGGCCAGGCTGGAGCCACCTGGGACAGTGTCCCTGCCATGGCAGGGGGTGGCTCTGATGAGATGTGGGGTCCCCTGTCCCCCGTACCGGGGCCTGGCCCTGCTCGGCCGCGATGTCGGTGACGGGATCCCGGTGCTGCTCCAGGACCTCGCTCAGCGTCACGTTGGTGCCTTTTGGGGGGATGTCAAACACCAGCACGGCCCCAAAGGACGTCCCTGCGGGGTCAGGGGGGTCAGCAGGGCCGGGCCAGCCCGGGGCCACCCCCTGCCCACGGCCCGGGCTCACCCACGCAGATGAAGCGGCCGCCGGCCGCGGCGATGCCTCGGGCGAACACGGAATGGGCTGGAAGGGAACAGGTCTGTGTCACCTGGGATGGGAACTGGGGACAGGTCTGTGTCACCTGGGATGGGAACTGGGGACAGGTCTGTGTCACCTGGGACAGGAACTGGGGACAGGTCTGTGTCACCTGGGATGGGAACTGGGGACAGGTCTGTGTCACCCTGGGATGGGAACTGGGGACAGGTCTGTGTCACCTGGGATGGGAACTGGGGACAGGTCTGTGTCACCTGGGATGGGAACTGGGGATGGGAACAGGTCTGTGTCACCTGGGATGGGAACTGGGGATGGGAACAGGTCTGTGTCACCTGGGATGGGAACTGGGGACAGGTCTGTGTCACCTGGGATGGGAACTGGGGATGGGAACAGGTCTGTGTCACCTGGGATGGGAACTGGGGATGGGAACAGGTCTGTGTCACCTGGGATGGGAACTGGGGATGGGAACAGGTCTGTGTCACCTGGGATGGGAACTGGGGATGGGAACAGGTCTGTGTCACCTGGGATGGGAACTGGGGATGGGAACAGGTCTGTGTCACCTGGGACAGGAACTGGGGATGGGTCTGTGTCACCTGGGATGGGAACTGGGAACAGGTCTGTGTCACCTGGGATGGGAACTGGGGATGGGAACAGGTCTGTGTCACCTGGGATGGGAACTGGGGATGGGAACAGGTCTGTGTCACCCTGGGACAGGAACTGGGGAGAGGTTTGTGTCACCTGGGATGGGAACTGGGGACAGGTTTGTGTCACCTGGGACGGGAACTGGGGACAGGCTTGTGTCACCTGGGATGGGAACTGGGGATGGGAACAGGTCTGTGTCACCTGGGATGGGAACTGGGGATGGGAACAGGTCTGTGTCACCTGGGATGGGAACTGGGGACAGGTTTGTGTCACCCTGGGATGGGAACTGGGGACAGGTTTGTGTCACTGTGGGACAGGAATTGGGGACAGGTCTGTGTCACCATGGGACAGGTTTGTGTCACCCTGGGACAGGAATTGGAGAAGGGGACAGGTTTGTGTCACTGTGGGACAGGAATTGGGGACAGGTCTGTGTCACCTGGGACGGGAACTGGGGTCACAGCCCAGGCCTGGCCAGGTCTGGCCTGTCACAAGCAGACACTGGGGTGCTGCTGTGCAGGGGAAGGGGCTCAGCCTGCAGAAAAGGGGGTCAGGGGGTCTGGGAAATGGATTTGTAGAAAAGTTTTAAAGTTTGACACAAGGGCTGGACAAATGGGGACCTTGTGGTCCTGACAGGAGGGGACAGCCAGGGAACAGGGACAGGGTGACAGGGACAGCCCCAGGCTGTGCCAGGAGAGGTTCAGCTTGGATATTAACAAAATTCCATCCTGGGAAGGGCTGGAATTCCCCCCCTGGCAGGGTGGAGCCCCCAGCCCTGCGCTTGTGGCACTTGGGGACAGTGCCAGGGTGGCCTGGCAGGGCTCTCAGGGCCTCACCTGGAGGCAGCTCCGGGACGTCCAGGGCGTGCCAGAACACCATGGTGGAGCCATCAGCCTCGTGCATCTGCCACCAGGGACAGGCTGGGACCCTGGGGGGGACAGGGGACCCCCAGAGCCCCCCAGAGCCCCCCGGCCTCACCTGCACCCCGCGCTGGGACGTGAGCACCAGCAGCACCCGGGCTGGCAGCTGGCACCACGCGGCCTGCGGGGACACGGGGACACTGAGGGACCCCCACACCTCGGGGGGTCCTGCCCTGGGGAGCCCCAAACCCCTCCTGAAGGG
Organism: Passer domesticus; assembly: GCF_036417665.1. Lineage (NCBI taxonomy): Eukaryota > Metazoa > Chordata > Aves > Passeriformes > Passeridae > Passer > Passer domesticus. The sequence continues at coordinate 82,302,703 of NC_087477.1, forward strand.
TCTCAAACCCTCCTCTAGGAGAAGCCCCAACTTCTGCTGGAACAGGAGCCCCCAAATTCCCTCCTGGAGCCCCCAATCTCCTCCTGGAGCCCCCAATCCCCTCCTGGAGCCCCCAAATTCCCTCCTGGAGCCCCCAATCTCCTCCTGGAGCCCCCAATCCCCTCCTGGAGCCCCCAATCCCCTCCTGGAGCCCCCAAAACCCCTCCTGGAGCCCCCAAATTCCCTCCTGGAGCCCCCAAATTCCCTCCTGGAGCCCCCAATTCCCTCCTGGAGCCCCCAAAACCCCTCCTGGAGCCCCCAAACCCCTCCTGGAGCCCCCAAACCCCTCCTGGAGCCCCCAGACCCCTCCTGGAGCCCCCAATCCCCTCCTGGAGCCCCCCAATCCCCTCCTGGAGCCCCCAAAACCCCTCCTGGAGCCCCCAAACCCCTCCTGGAGCCCCCAAACCCCTCCTGGAGCCCCCAGACCCCTCCTGGAGCCCCCAATCCCCTCCTGGAGCCCCCAGACCCCTCCTGGAGCCCCCCAATCTCTTTCTGGAGCCCCCAATCCCCTCCTGCAGCCCCCCAGACCCCTCCCGGAGCCCCCCAATCCCTCCCGGAGCCCCCAATCCCCTCCTGGAGCCCCCAGTCCCTTCCTGGAGCCCCCAAATTCCCTCCCGGAGCCCTCAAACCCCTCCTGGAGCCCCCAAACCCCTCCTGGAGCCCCCCAAACCCTCCTGGAGCCCCCAATCCCCTCCTGGAGCCCCCCAATCCCCTCCTGGAGCCCCCCAAACCCTCCTGGAGCCCCCAATCCCCTCCTGGAGCCCCCCAATCTCCTCCTGGAGCCCCCAAACCCCTCCTGGAGCCCCCCAAACCCCTCCTGGAAGCCCCCAAACCCCTCCTGGAGCCCCCAGTCTCCTCCTGGAGCCCCCAAACCCTCCTGGAGCCCCCCAATCCCCTCCTGGAGCCCCCAAACCCCTCCTGGAGCCCCCAAACCCCTCCTGGAGCCCCCAGTCTCCTCCTGGAGCCCCCAAATTCCCTCCCGGAGCCCCCAAACCCCTCCTGGAGCCCCCAATCCCCTCCTGGAGCCCCCAAACCCCTCCTGGAGCCCCCAAACCCCTCCTGGAGCCCCTAATCCCCTCCTGGAGCCCCCCAGTCTCCTCCTGGAGCCCCCCAAACCCCTCCTGGAGCCCCCCAAACCCATCCTGGAGCCCCCCAATCCCCTCCTGGAGCCCCCAAACCCCTCCTGGAGCCCCCCAATCCCCTCCTGGAGCCCCCAAACCCCTCCTGGAGCCCCCCAATGTCCTCCTGGAGGCCCCAAACCCCTCCTGGAGCCCCCAGCCCCTCCCTCAGGTGTGTTTGATGTCCCCCCAGATCAGTCCCCGCCAGCCTCAAGGACCCCCCAGCTTCCCCCAGACCCCTCGGGGGGCTCCCTTGCCCTCCCCACGCCCCGGGCCCCGCAGGATCCTGAACCCCCGCCCCATTCCCGGTGCCAGGGCGGTGCCAGGGCCGCGTCCCGCCGCCCGCCCGCCGCCAGCCCGGGCTGTGCCCGCCTCACCTGGGTCAGCAGGGGCGTGCTGAGGGCAGAGCCCCCTCCCCGGGCCTGCAGCTGCCGGGCGGGCCCCTCGCCGGCCAGCAGGCTGAGGCTGCTGCCGTGCACGGCTCCGAGGGCCGGGCCGCGCCCGGGGCCGCGCAGCACCGCCAGGTTGTTGTAGAGCGCCGAGCTGCTGCCCCGCAGCGCCAGGCTGCGCTCCCGCCGGTACGGCCTGCGGGCACGGCCGGGGCTGCCGGGGCACCGGGGCACCGGGACACCGGGGGGCACCGGGGGGCACGGCCGGGGGGTGCGGCAGGGGCTGGGGGGGCTGGGGGCAGAGCCGGGGCAGCGGGGGGCAGATTCAGGGGAGCGGGGGGCAGATTCAGGGGGCTGGGGGCAGATCTAGGGGGGTCCTGAGAGCTCCAGGGGGCTGTGGGAAGGTCCAGGGGGGAGCGAGGGGCAGATCCAGGGGAGTCAGGGGCAGATCCAGGGGGCTCGGGGCAGATCTAGGGGGGTCCTGAGAGCTCCAGGGGGCTGTGGGAAGGTCCAGGGGGGAGCGAGGGGCAGATCCAGGGGAGTCAGGGGCAGATCCAGGGGGCTGGGGGCAGATCCAGGGGAGCGAGGGGCAGATCCAGAGGGGTCCTGAGAGCTCCAGGAGGCTGGGGGAAGGTCCAGGGGGGCGCGAGGGGCAGATCCAGGGGAGTCAGGGGCAAATCCAGGGGAGCGGGGGGCAGATCTAGGGGGGTCCTGAGAGCTCCAGGGGGGAGCGAGGGGCAGATCCAGGGGAGTCAGGGGCAAATCCAGGGGGGCTGGGGGCAGATCCGCGGGAGCGGGGGGCAAATCCAGGGGGGCTGGGGGCAGATCCAGGGAGGTTCAGAGAGATCCAGAGGGGTGGGGGTAGGTCCAGGGGGGAGCGAGGGGCGGATCCAGGGAGCTGTGGGCAGACCCAGGGGAGCGGGGGGCAGATCCAGGGGCCTGGGGGCAAATCCAGGGGGGCTGCGGGCAGATCCGGGGAAGCGGGGGGCAGATTCAGGGGGCTCGGGGCAGATCCAGAGGGGTCCCGAGAGCTCCAGAGGGGTGGGGGCAGATCCAGGGGGGAGTGAGGGGCAGATCCAGGCGGGTCCCGAGGGCTCCAGGGGGCTGGGGGTAGGTCCAGGGGGGTCCCGAGAGCCCCAGGGCCCGGGGGCAGATCCACCCCCCTCCCCTCCCAGCGCCCCCCTCACAACCCCCGGCCCAAGCTCCGCTGCCAGGGCCCCCAGCCCAGCCCCTCCTCAGGAACTCCCGCCCTCCCCGAGGCCCCTTCCCCCTCAATCCCCCTCAGTTCCCCCGGTTTCCCCTCAGTTCCCCCCGGTTTTTCCCCGTCCCGCTCACCCGGTGCTCGCCGCCGCCATGGAGACGCGTCGCGGCGTGATGACGCAAAGGCGGGCGGCGCCCGGTGATGACGTCACGTTGCCGTGGAGGCCGGGACGCCGAGGGGGCGGGATGGCCGAGGTGGGACTGGGAGAACTGGGAGGGACCGGGAGGCGGTGAAACGGGGCAGAGGGGGCGGGGGTTGGCTGGGGGGAGCTGCGGGGTGTGGGGAGCTGGGGTGTGCTGGGGTATAATGGGGTGTACTGGGATGTACTGGGGTGTACTGGGATGTACTGGTCTACACTGGGATGAGGTGGGGGACCGTGCTGAGGTGGCCTGGGAGGCACTGGGCTATGCTGGGATGTACTGGGCTGTACTGGGGAGCCATACTGGGATGTACCAGACTATACTGGGATGAGCTGGGGGGCCGTGCTGGACCATACTGGGATGTACTGGGATGAGCTGGGGGGCCATGCTGAGGTGGGCTGGGAGGTGTTGAGCTATACTGGGATGTACCAGGGGGCCGTACTGGGGTGAGCTGGGCTATACTGGGGTGTACTGGGATGTACTGGGCTATACTGGGAAGTACTGAGATGCACTGGGCTGAGCTGGGGGCACATGCTGGGCTATACTGGGATGTACTGGGCTATACTGGGGAGCCATGCTGAGGTGGGCTGGGAGGTACTGGGCTATACTGGGATGCGCTGGGATGTACTGGTCCGTATTGGGATGCACTGGGATGAGCTGGGGGCCCATGCTGGGCCGCGTGGCAGTGTACTGGTCCGTACTGGGATGCACTGGGATGAGCTGGGAGGTACTGGGCTACACTGGAATGAGCTGAGGGGCCACACTGGGCCACGTGGCAGTGTACTGGTCCGTACTGGGGCGCACTGGGATGAGCTGGGGGCCCATGCTGGGCTGCACGGCAGTGTACTGGTCCGTACTGGTCCGTACTGGGATGCACTGGGGTGAGCTGGGAGGTACTGGGCTATACTGGTCCGTACTGGTCCGTACCGGGGCGCACCGGGCGGCGCCGCGGCTGCCCGTGTCCCGGCAGAGAGCGAAGCCGCACGGCTCGGGCGGCGGCAGGCCGAAGCAGGACAAGCCCCGCACGCCGGGCCGGGCCGAGCCGCGCCATGCCAAGAAGGGCTCCGCCAAGAGCCCCGGGCGGGCCGAGCCCGCGGCCGAGCCCCGCGAGCCGCTGGACGTGCGGCCCCTCCTGGACGAGCTCCTGGAGCGCGCCGTGACCCGGAGCGCGCTGGCGGCCGTGGCCCGGCAGGTGGGAGCCGAGCCCGGGTTTGGGGGATCCGGGCTGCGGGCGGGGTCTCACGCCGTGCCCGCAGCGCGTGCCCTTCGCGGTGGCGCGGGCGCGGGATGCCATCCTGTTCGTGGCGGAGTGGTGCTTCGTGGTGAGGGACAGCGAGGACCCGCGCCCCGAGCGGGACACGGACCCCGAGGGGGACACGGACCCCGAGCGGGACGGAGTCTGGAAGGAGGACGAGGAGCCCCCGCCGCAGCTCTGGGACTCGTGCACACCGGGCGTTGCCGCCGTCGTCTCTGTGCCCTCGGAAGAGGTGAGAGGGTCCCCGACCCCCCGAGCCCCGCGGGACCCGCGGTGGCACCCACCCTCTGTCCCCGGGCAGGAGCTGTCCGAGGAGCTCTCCGCCACAGCCGAAGTTCCGCCCGTGGGTCCCGGCGATGTCCCCGGCGCCGCTGCCGCCCGGGATGTCGCCGTGTCCCCCCGGCGGGTCCCGCCCGGCGATGTCCCCGCGGCAGCCGTGGCTGAAGGTCCCCTCGGCCAGGACACCGCCCTGCGTGTCGCTGTGCCCCCGGGCCAGGTGAGCCGCGCCCCGATCGCCCCTCCCCGAGACCCCTCGGGCTGAGCCCCAGCCCGGTGTCGCCCCGCGGGGACCCCGCACCGACACCGGCTCCGCTCCGCCCGCCGCGCCAGCCCCGCGCCGCCGCCGCCGGGCCCGCACCGCGCCGCCCCGAGCCGAGCACCGCTCCCCAGCCCCCCAGGAGGGGCCGCCGGCCCTCCCGCGCCCCCGAGAGGGGTCCGCGACCCTCCCGGCCCCCGCGGCCCCGGGCGGCGCCGCCGGCCGCGCCCCGGCCCCCGGCCCCGCCACCGGCCCCGCCCGCCGAGCCCGCGGCACCGGCGGCGCAGGAGCCCCGCCAGGGCGACCAGGAGGCGCCGCCGCCATCCTCCTCGTCGTCCCGCTCCAGCGTGCCGTCCGTCCAGCCGCGCCGGCTCTCCCGCAGCCCCGGCGTGGCCCGGCTCGGTGCCCGGCGCGGTGCCACCCGCTGGGTGCTGCCCGAGGTCAGGGTGGTGGACGCGAGCGGCGAGCCCGAGCGGGGCTGGGCGGGAGCCTCGCGGAGCCGCCTGCCGCTGCCGGGGTCCCTGCAGGTGCTGCCGGGGCCCGGGCGGGTCGCCAAGGGCCAGCCGCGGCTCTGCGACCCCTGGCTGGCCTCGGCCCGCCTGGCCCCCGGTGTCACCGTGCGCTGGGGCGGCAGCGAGCGCCGCGGGCCGGCCCCGGTGGGGCACGGCGGCGACGAGCAGGGCGACGAGGCGCTGGGGACGGCGGATGAGGAGCTGAAGCCCATCCTGGCCGACCCGGAGTGCCGGCTCTCGGAGTACAAGGAGGAGGAGCTGGAAAACCTGCTGGGAGCGGGGCTGCTCCTCCCGGGGGCTGGCCCGGCTCCGGAGGGACTCCCGTCGCCCCGGGTCTCGCCGGTGCCGGGGTTGGCACCGGGCGTGGCACCGTGGGACGCTCCCGGAGCTCGGGGCTCTGTGACAGCGCCGCCGAAAAGAGCAGAAGTGAATAAAAAGTATTAAAGTGAGATTTGCGGAGCGCGCCGTGCCACCGGAGGCGGGCCGGGAGCACCGGGTGCCGCCAGCGCCCGGAGCCGCACGCGGCTGGTCCCCGCTGCCCCTTTGTCCCCGAACGAGGAGTAAGGGCGATGTGACGGGGTGACACGCGTGGCCTCGCCCCGGGAGATCCCGTCCTGGGCAACGGGGACAGTCCCAGCGAGGGACCCCGAGCTTGCCCGGAGCCTCCTCCGCCTTCCCGGGCGCAGCTCGGGGTCCCTCGCTGGGACTGTCCCCATCCCACAGGGACGTGCTCCAGCCCTGCGGTGTCCCCTCGCTGCCCGAAGGGGACTTCGGGGGGCATCGCCCCTCCCGCAGCCGCCCCGGGCTTGCAGGGAGCCCGAAGGGGCGCGGGCGAGCAGCCCCGGGGTGGCACCGGCGACACTGAGGTGACAGCGGTGTGACACAGGGAGCTTTACCTGTCCCCCGAGCTGCATCTATAGAGACCCTCATTAGCCCTGATGAGTGGGCGTGGTTTCGTTCATTAGCATGTGTGGTTTTCAGATCCTTTCAGCGCCAGGGGAGGCCTCAGGCGGGGATTTCGGTCCCTCATTAGCAGAGGATGATGGAGTGGGCGTGGCTTTCATTCCTAATTAATTCCCCTCGGGTCTTAATTCAGCGCTCCTCGAGGGTCCGCTCTGGCGGCCCTACAGAACGGGAAACCCCAAACTCAGGCCCGCCCTGGGTGTCCCTCTGCCCGCGGAGCAGGTGAGACATGCCCCGATCACCCCATTTGTGACCCCATTTATTTCGTGTGGGGGCAATTCCTCCCGTGTTATCAACACCACGGAGGAACATTGGGGTGAAAAACATCGTTTGGGGTCCAGCCTGGGCAGACCGGCAGATAATGGTGGTGGGGAAATAAAAAAAGTCCGTGTGGTTTTACAGCACCCACAGCTTTTTAACAGCAGTAAATAAACTGTCATTTCCTGACAGGGTGGCACTGGGGACAGTGGGGTGGCACAGGGGACGCGTGGCTCGCCCTCCTGCCTGCTCCAACCACTCTGCTGTCCCTCCTCGGCTCCCAGCGCTCAGGGAGCAGCGGGACTCGTGCCGTGCCGTGCCGTGCGGTGACACCGGCCGGGCAAAGGTCCTGCTGTGCCCTCTGTCCCCAGCCCCACCCCGCGCCCGGCCATGGAGCTGCTGGGGGCTCTGAGCCCCCCGTGGTGGCTCCTGCTGGCCCTGCCGCTGGCCCTGCTGCTCTGGGCCACGCGCAGCAGCCCCTGGGACCCCCGCAAGTGTCCCACCGACCTGACGGGCAAGACAGTGATTGTCACCGGAGCCAACAGCGGTGAGCACGGAGCGGGGCGGGGACACGCGCGGGGGTGGTGGCGTCATGGCCGAGGGGTGACCTGCAGGGGACACGGGTGTCGCTTTGCCAGGCCCCTGCTTTGGGAGTGCAAGTGGCTGCAGAAGCAGCACTGGGCACCCACAGTGTGCCCCTGGTGCCCCCTGCCCGCCTCCCGAGGCTGGACTCGGCACTGTCAGTGACTGACGGACACGGCCACCATGTCACACCAGGGATGGGGTCACTTCTCCCCGCTGTGTGCCACTGCCATGAGGTCGGGCTGGCACCGCTGGAGACCCCCAGGCTGGGATTGGGACACCCACACGTGCTGGGCTCCATCCCCTCCCCAGTGCCCATCACTCCCTGCTGGGTGGTCCTGGCTGTGACAAGGGCTGCCCAAACCTTGGGGACAGGGACGTGGACCCCCAGGGATCACCCCTCTCGGCGTCCCGCAGGCATCGGCAAGTGCGTGGCCATGGACCTGGCGCGCCGGAACGCCCGCACCATCCTGGCGTGCCGGAGCCGGGAGCGGGGCCAGGCGGCCGTGGAGGAGATCCGGGCGGCCACGGGGAACGCGGCGGTGCTGCTGCGGCCGCTGGACACCGGCTCGCTGGCCTCGGTGCGCGCCTTCGCCCGCGCCGTGCTCCGCGAGGAGCCGCGCCTCGACGTGCTGGTCAACAACGCCGGCGTCACCGGTAGGTGACGGGGAAAACCAAAATACCCTGCAGACACAAAGGGGTCCAGAGCCACGTCCTCATGCCCCATGGAGTGCCCACCTGTGGGGGTTCCATCGTTGGTGTCTCTGGGTCGGGATTGGAGGCACTTGAGACGGTAATTCGTGTTTGGACTCGGGTGTTTGTTATTTCTTATCAGCTAAACAGTCTCACTGCTGTGAGTTCAGCAGTGTTTCATTAGAAGGCACAAAATGGCTACAATCTTGTTACAAGGTCTTTTAAGACTGAACTGTCCAATTAAGAACTGACACCTGGATTATTTCCCCTTTTAACCCAATAACCGATCCCACAGAGCCTGCAATGCGGACTTTTCTGCCCAATTACAAAATGTCACTCAAACCATGAAGAAAAAGGAAGAAGAAGCATGAAGAAGAAACCCAGGAGGACACCCTGTGCCCTCCATCTTGCTTCCATCCACAACACACTAAAAATCCCAAACCCTAAATTTCTCATCAAATGACACACCTACACTACTCTCTATAATCCATTTCACACTTTTGTGGATTCTGGTCTATCTTGAAATCTAGGAAAGTTTCTCCATGGATGAGGGTCAAAGTCAGTGCTCCCCTGGGGGTCAGGGCACCCCAGAGCAGACAGAGAAATATTCCCAGTGCCCTGGGTTTCCACACCCACTCTCCTTTCAGGTTTGCCCTTCGCCATCACGTCGGAGGGCTTGGAGCAAACCTTCGTCACCAACTACCTGGGCCCGTTCCTGCTCACCAACCTGCTCCTGGGTGAGTGCAGGGCCTGGCGGAGTCGGGGGGCTCTGGGGACTCCTCCTGGCTCACCCCCTGCTTGGCACAGACCTGCTGAAGGCCTCGGCGCCCGCCAGAGTGGTCAACGTGTCGTCGTTCCGGCACAGCGCGGGCACGGCCGACAGCGGGTACCTGACGGGGCAGCGGCGCCCGGGCGGGCACGACGCCGCCTACAACAGCACGAAGCTGATGAACGTGCTCTTCACCAACGAGCTGGCACGGCGCCTGCAGGGCACAGGTGGGTGCTGGGCCATGCCGGGCTCAGCCGTGCCGTGTGGCACCCTGGGGACACAACTCGTGGCAGATCCCGGGGGGTGACACGGGTTGGGCTCGCTGGGAACCCCCAAGGGTGGCAGAGCCGGGGCTGAGGTCAGGCTGGGGGCTGCTCCCCGAGGGATTTGGGGACCCTGCTGACGGTGTGGCCCAGCAGGGGTGACGGCCAACGCGCTGAGCCCCGGCGTGGTGAGCACCAGCATCATGCGCCACTTCAGCTGGGCCGTGCGGGCGCTCTTCGTCCTCCTCCGCCCCTTCATGAAGGTGAGCAGGTCCTGCCCTGCCGGGGGCAGCGGGGTGGCTGGGCGGGAGGTGCCAGACCCCTCCTCACCCCCGTGCCCCCGCAGTCGGCCGAGCAGGGCGCTGCCAGCACCATCTTCTGCGCCGTGTCGGAGGAAGCCGCGGGCATCAGCGGGAAATACTTCGACAGCAGCTGCCGGCTGGCGCTGCCCTCGGCGGCCGCCCGCGACCCCGCGCTGGCACGGAAGCTCTGGGAGGCATCGGAGCGGCTCACGGGGCTCTCGGGGCAGGACTGAGCCAGCGGGATGTCACCCCTCAGCGCGGGAAGGGGGGACACGGGCGCCGCTCTGCTCCCGCTGTGCTGCCCAGGGGACACCACGGCGCCGGGCAGCTGTGGCTGTGACGCTTTTATTAAAAACCCCGGCGCTACTCCCAGGTGATGTCCAGGTCCAGCCGCTGCTTCCTCACGGCCTGCAGGAAGCTGTCGTAGTCGCGCCGGTGGATGTCGGGGCAGCGGCACAGCTCCAGGCGCCGCAGGGGCCCCTCGGAGCCCAGCAGCTGCCACACAGTGCCGGGGGACACGCGGCTCTCGGCCAGCGACAGCTCCCGCAGCTCCGGCAGCGCCAGCGCCGGCTCCAGCACCGCGTCCAGCGGGAAGGGCACGGCCAGCAGGCGCAGCACCTGCAGCCGCGGGGCCACGCTCAGCAGCGAGGCCAGCGTGGAGCTCAGCACCGGCCCGTGCGCCGCGGGCACCGGCCCGGCCAGGCTCAGCGAGAAGCTCTGGAGCCGGGGCAGCCCCCGAGGCAGCAGGTCGGTGGCCCAGCGTGCTGGCGGGGCGGGGGGCTCCTCCTCGGGGAGCTCGTGGTGGGCGCGGGGGTCTGGCGGCACTTCCAGCTCGGCGCTGAAGCTCTGCAGGCCGGGGCAGCTGGCGAGGAGGGCGGGCAGCGAGAGCGGGTCGCGGCAGGTGAAGCCGTGCAGGGTCAGGGCGCGCAGGCGGGCGCCCAGGCCCTGTGCCAGGGGCAGCACCTCTGCCAGCGCCCGGCCGCGCCGCCCGGAGCAGCCCAGCGTCACCCGCGACAGGCGCGTCCAGCCCGGCAGCTCCCGCAGCCCCGAGGCGCCGGCGCTGTCCCCCAGCCACACGCTGAGCTCCTCGGCCTGGGGACACACGGCGTGGACGGTGCCCAGCGCGTCCTCCTCCACCTCCTCCAGCTGCCGCAGGGGCAGCGCCAGCGGGGCTCCCTCGGGGGCAGCCCCCCGGCCCCGCGCCAGCTCCTCCAGAGAGGGGAAACCCTCGGAGTCCTCGGTGCCCTCCAGCCGCCCCGCGCGGAGCAGCCCCAGCGCAGCCGGCAGGGCGCCGTGTGCCAGCACCTCCAGGCACGGCAGGGCCAGCAGCAGGAAGGCCAGGGCAGCCAGCGTGTCCCCGTCCCCGGCGTGCTGCAGCTCGCGGGCCAGCAGGACGCGGAGCGCGGGGCAGCCGGGGCTGCGCTCGGCGGGGTCGTAGGCCAGGTGGCGCAGGGCGCGCGGTGTCACCTTCTTGCAGCCGGACACGTCGAGCTCGCGCAGCTGGCGGCAGCTGGAGCCCACGGCAGAGAGCACCTGGATGTTGGCCTGGGTGTGGGCCAGCCCCAGGCGGCTCAGGCGGGGCAGCCCCTCGGCCAGGTCCACCAGCACGGAGGGCGAGAGGCGCCCGCAGCCGCCCAGGTCCAGCACGCTCAGGCCCTGCAGGCACACGGGGAGACCCTCAGTGGGGCGGGCAGGGGGCACGGGTGCCACTCTCAGCACCTGCAACTCGAGCCTCGGAGAGGGTGGGCAGGCCCTGTGTGCTCCCCCTGTGCCAACTCCTTGGCAGAGGGATGATGGCACCCCCAGCAACACTGATGGTGGGCATGCCCAGCCCCATGGAGCTCTATCCCCCTTACCCCACGGAAGGTGGGCACCTCAAACCCCACAAAGGATGAGCACACCTGTCCCACTCTCCCATCCTCTTAGAGAGGGTCACCCCATAGACCGTGGCACTCCCAGTTCTGCTCCCCCAAGGTGTTGTCACCCCCTGCCCCATGGATGACGAGCACCCACCCCAAGCTCCATCCCCCCTACCCCATGGAAGGTGGGCACCCCAAACCCCACAACGTATGAGCACCACTGCCCCACTCTCCCATCCCCTTAGAGGGGGTCACTCCCCATGTCCACACACCATGGCACTCCCAGAGTGTTGTCACCCCCTGCCCCATGGATGGTGAGCACCCACCCCAAGCTCTATCCCCCTTACCCCATGGAAGGTGGGCACCCCTGTCCCACTCTCCCATCCCCTTAGAGGGTGGTCACCCCCCTGCCCCACACACCATGGCACTCCCAGAGTGTTGTCACCTCCTGCCCCATAGATGGCAAGCACCCGCCCTAAGCTCTATCCCCCTGCCCTATGGGAAGTGGGCACCCCAGCCCTACAAAGGATGGGCACCCCTGCCCCACTCTCCCGTCCCCTTAGAGGGTGGTCACTCCCCCTGCCCCACACCCCATGGCACTCTCAGTGTTGTCACCCCCTGCCCCGTGGAGGGTGGGCCCTCCCAACCCCACAGACGTCACCCCCCGTGCCCACAGCAGCCCTGCCCCACTCCCCCAGCCCGTGCCCGTGCCCACCTGGCAGCGCAGCACGATGAGGTGCCCCAGGGCGTTGTTGGCCAGGCCGGGGCAGGCGCGCAGGCTGAGCTGGCGCAGGTGTGGCAGCAGCAGCAGGTGCAGCGCCGCCCGCGACAGCCGCCGGCTCGTCCCCAGCAGCTGCAGCAGCTCCTGCACCAGCCCGCAGGCTGGGGGGCACAGGGGGTCAGCGAGGCCCGGGACCCCCCGTGCCCACCCCCACGGGGGCCTGAGGCACCCCCGAGCTCACCCAGGTCGTTGAAGGGCCCCACGAGGAAGCGGAACTCGTACTCGTCCAGGTAGTTGTCGCTGTAGTCCTTGGCCCAGAGGCTCTGCATGTGCTGGGCCAGGCTCTGCAGGCACAGCGCGGTCAGCGCGGGCACTGCCCGCCGCCGGGGCATCCCTGCATGGGGACAGGGACAGGGACAGTCAGTGTGGGCACTGCCCCCGCCGGGGCATCCCTGCGGGGACAGGGACAGTCAGTGTGGGCACTGCCCGCCGCCGGGGCATCCCTGCATGGGGACACAGGGACAGGGACAGTCAGGGACAGCCACCGTGGGCATCCCTGCAGGGACAGGGACAGCCAGCATGGGCACTGCCTGCTGCCAGGGTATCCTGGGACAGTCAGGGACAGCCATTGTGGGCATCACCTGACGACAGGGATGGGGACAGGGACAGTCAGGGATTACCGACTGGGGACAGGGACAGCCACTGTGGGCACTGCCAGCCACCAGGACATCCCAGGGACAGGGACAGTCAGGGACAGCCACCAGGACATGCCAGGGATGGGGACAGTCAGGGACAGCCCCCATGGGAACTGTCCACTGCCAGGACATGCCAGGGACAGGGACAGTCAGGGACAGCCACCAGGACATCCCAGGGACAGGGACAGTCGGGGACAGCCACCAGGGCACCACTGGGGGGTGGGACACTCGGGGACAGGACGGACACCGCCACCCCTCACAGCCCCAGCTCATCTTGGGGTCACTCGCCCCAGACTGCCTTGGAAACCTCGCGGTGCCGGTGCCGGTTTCACTGCATTCCCGGCGGGAATAACCCGGGAATGAACCGGGAACCGCGGCCCCGGCGGGCACCGGGACACCGAGACGGGATCGCTCGGCTGCGGGAATTATCCCGGGATTAAGCGGGCCAGGGGACGCCCGGGCGGTGGCGCTGGCGCCGGGAATGCGGCACGGAACCGAGCGGGACGGGACCGGGAAAGCCCCAGCCCGGTTTGGAGCCCTCGGGAAACGTCCCGGGGCAATCAGTGGGGTGGGGAGGGGAAAACATCTTTAGGGAGCGGGGAAAGGGTCTTGGAGATGGGAAAAGGGAGGCAGGGATTGGGGAAAATGTGAAAAAGGAGGAGAGCCCCGGGAAATGGGGGAAAAGGCCTGGGAAATGGGGGAAAAACATGGGAAATGGGGGAAAAACATGGGAAATGGGGGAAAAAAACAAGGGAATGGGGAAAGAGCCCTGGGAAATGGGGGAAAAACCTGGGAATGGGGGAAAAAAAACAAGGGAATGGGGAAAGAGTCCTGGGAAATGGGGGAAAAGGCCTGGGAAATGGGGGAAAAAACAAGGGAAATGGGGGAAAAAACAAGGGAAATGGGGGAAAACCACAGGAAATGGGAGAAAAAAAACCCTGGGAAATGGGGAAAGAGCCCTGGGAAATGGGGGAAAAAAACTGGGAAATGGGGGAAAAAACATGGGAAATTGGGGGAAAAACATGGGAAATGGGGAAAGAACCCTGGGAAGTGGGGGAAGAACCCTGGGAAGTGGGGGAAGAACCCTGGGAAGTGGGGGAAGTATCCCAGGAAATGGGAAAAGAACATGGGAAATGGGGAAAGAGCTCTGAGAAATGAGGGGAAAAACCTGGGAAATGGGGAAAGAACCTCAGGAAATGGGGGAAAAAAACAGGAAATGGGAAAAACATCCTAGGAAATGGGAAAAAAGCCTGGGAAATGGGGAAAGAACCCCAGGAAATGGGAAACAGCACTGGGAAATGGGGAAAAAACTGAGAAATGGGGAAAAACTCCAGGAAATGTGGAAAAGATGCTGGGAAATGGGGAAAGAGCCCTGGGAAATGGGGAAAACCCCCTGGAACTGGGGGAAATATCCCAAGAAATGGGAAAAGGACCTGGGAAATGAGGGAAAAAACCTGGAAAATAGGGAAAGAACCTCGGGAAGTGGGGGAAGAGCCCTGGGAAATGGGGAAAAAAAACAGGAAATGGGAAAGGAGCCTGGGAAATGGGGAAAATCCTCAGGTACTGGGAAAAAACCCCTCTGGGACGGGAGGAAATCCCCTTGGACTGGGAAAAGAACTCTGGGAAATGGGGGGAAAACCCGGAAAATGGGAAAAGTCCCTCTGGAAGCAGCTGGGGCACGGGGAGTGACCAGGGCGGGGCTGTGGCACTGCCACTGCCACTGTCACCGGAGAGCCTGGGGCACGGTGAGTCATTAGGGCGGGGCCGTGTGGCACTGGCACTGTCATCAGGGCACGGCCCGCCCGGAACTGCCGCGGACAGCAGCGGGACACCGGGAATGGGATACCGGGATGGGACACCGGGGATGGGACAGCGGGAGGGGACACTGGGAATGGGACATTGGGACAGGAGGAGGGGACATTACAATGGGACACTGGGGTGGGACACTGGGGAGGGGACACCGGAATTGGGACATTGGGATGGGACACCAGGAAGGGACATTAGAATGGGACACCGGGGAGGGGATACCGGGGATTGGGACACCAGGAATGGGACACCGGGATTGGACATTGGAATGGGACACCAGGAGGGGACACTGGGGATGGGACATTGGGGATGGGACATTGGGATGGGACATTGGGATGGGACACTGGGGATGGGACATGGGAGGGGACACCAGGAGGGGACACCGGGAATGGGACACCGGGGTTTGGGACATTGGGACACGAGGAGGGGACATTACAATGGGACACTGGGATGGGACACCGGGGAGGGGATACTGGGATTGGACATTGGAATGGGACACTGGGATTGGGACATGGGAATGGGATACTAGGAGGGGACACCAGGAGAGGACACCAAGAGGGGACACTGGGGAGGGGACATTAGCATGGGACACTGGGGATAGGACACCGGGAATGAGACATTGGGATGGGACACTGGGATTGGGACACTGGGGATGGGACATGGGAATCAGATACTGGGAGGGGACACCAGGAGAGGACACCAAGACGGGACAGCGGGGATGGGACACCGGGAATAGGACACCAGGAAGGGACATTAGAATGGGACACCGGGGAGGGGATACCGGGATTGGACATTGGAATGGGACACCAGGAATGGGACACCGGGAGGGGACATTATAATGGGACAGCGGGAATGGGACATGGGAGGGGACACTAGGGATGGGACAGCGGGAGGGGACACCAGAATGGGACACTGGGAATGGGACATTGGGGATGGAAGACCGGGAATAGGACACCAGAATGGGACACTGGGAGGGGACATTGGGAATGGGACAGTGGGAATGGGACACCGGGAGGGGACACCGGGGATGGGACAATGGGGATGGGACATTGGGAGGGGACACCGGGATTGGGACATTGGAATAGGACACCAGGAGGGGACACTGGGGATAGGACACTGGGATGGGACATTAGAATGGGACACCGGGAATGGGACACCGGGAATGGGACACCGGGAAGGGACATTAGAATGGGACACCGGGATCGGACACTGGAATGGGACACCGGGAATGGGACATTGGGATGGGACACCGGGAATGGGACACCGGGATGGGAGCGGATCACGGGGCAAACCCTTCCCAAATCCCCAGGGAGGAAATCCCCCCCGCTTCCCTCAGCAGATTTGGGGACCCCTCCTCGACCCCGCCCTTGCTGGCCCTCAGGAACCTCGACACCCAAACCCCAAAATCCCCACCAGAACCCCACACATCCAACCACCCCGTTTCCACGGCAACGCCTCCCGGCCCGGGAGCACTCACCGAGGGCCGCCTGGTCCCGACTGACCCCGTCCCGCCGCGCTGCTTCCTCCTCCTTCTCCTTTTCCTCCTCATCCTCCTCCCCGGGCCTGGCCCCGCCATAACTCGCCCCTCCCTCTGGGCCGGCTTCACTTTTGGCGCTGCGCATGCGTAGAGCGTGAAGACCCTTCCGCCCTTACTCCCCCAGCGGGCTGCCCCGCGCCGTGCCTGACGCCCAGCGCGGCCGTACGGCCGCGCTGGGCGTCAGGCACGGCGCGGGGCAGCCCGCTGGGGGCTTTGCTGTCGGGCGGGGTCGTCGGTACCGGGAGCGGCCGGGCCGGAGGTACCGGGGGAGGCCTGAGGGGACCGGGGGCTTCGGGGGCGTCCCGGGAGTGGGGGGAGACGTGGGTTTGGGGCCGGGGAGGGAGAGAGAGTGAGGGAAGTGCGGCGGAGGCGGTGGGAAGGGGAGGGGGCTTCGTTGTGAGGGGGGGGCGTGAGGGGGGTTTGGGGTTTTTAGGGGGGTTTTGGGGTTTGTGGGGGGTCTGCAGGGGTGTTTAGGGCTTTTTTAATGTCATTTAGGGAGGTTTTGGGGTTATTTAGGGGTGTTTTGGGGTTATTTAGGGCTGTTTGGGGTGGATTTAGGGGATTTTAGGGGCATTTCAGCATTGTGGGATGGTCTTCAGGGGGATTTAGGGGGCATTTAGGGGTGTTTGGGGAGGATTTAGGGGTTTTTAGGGTCGTTTTGGCGTTGTGGGGGATCTGCAGGGGTGTTTAGGGTTTTTTTGATGTCGTTTAGGGGTGTTTGGGGGCATTTAGGGCTGTTTTGGGGTTATTTAGGGCTGTTTTGGGGGTTTTAGGGATGTTTGGGGTGGATTTAGGGGTTTTTAGGGGCATTTTAGGGTTGTGGGATGGTCTGCAGGGGTATTGAGGGGTGATTGGGGTGGGTTTAGTGGGTGTTTAGGGGAGGTTTTATGGCTGTTTGAGGGCATTTAGGGGTGTTTGGGGAGGATTTAGGGGATTTTAGGGGGATTTTGGGGTTGTGGGATGGTCTGCAGGGGGATTTAGGGGGCATTTAGGGGTGTGTGGGGAGGATTTAGGGGTTTTTAGGAGGATTTAGGGGTTTTTAGGGTTGTTTTGGGGTTGTGGAGGGTCTGCAGGGGTGTTTAGGGTTTTTTTTAATGTCATTTAGGGAGCTTTTGGGGTTATTTAGGGCTGTTTTGGGGGTTTTAGGGATGTTTGGGGTGGATTTAGGGGTTTTTAGGGGCATTTTAGGGTTGTGGGATGGTCTGCAGAGATATTTTGGGGTGATTGGGGTGGATGTAAGGGTGTTTGGGGTGGGCTTAGGGGGCATTTAGGGGTTTTTAGGAGGATTTAGGGTTTTTTAGGGTCATTTTGGGGTTGTGGAGGGTCTGCAGGGCTATTTAGGGGGCATTTATGGATTTTTGGGGAGGATTTAGGGGTTTTTAGGGGCATTTTGGGTTGTGGGAGGGTCTGCAGGGGGATTTAGGGGGCATTTAGGGGTGTGTGGGGAGGATTTAGGGGTTTTTAGGCGGGTTTTGGGGTTGTGGGGGGTCTGCAGGGGTGTTTAGGGTTTTTTTGATGTCGTTTAGGGGTGTTTGGGGGGATTTAGGGCTGTTTTGGGGGTTTTAGGGATGTTTTGGGGCATTTAGGAATGTTTGGGGTGGATTTAGGGGATTTTAGGGGGATTTTAGGGTTGTGGGATGGTCTGCAGGGC
Organism: Passer domesticus; assembly: GCF_036417665.1. Classification (NCBI taxonomy): domain Eukaryota; kingdom Metazoa; phylum Chordata; class Aves; order Passeriformes; family Passeridae; genus Passer; species Passer domesticus. The sequence goes on from NC_087477.1 coordinate 82,320,051, forward strand.
TATTTAGGGGGCATTTAGGGGTGTGTGGGGAGGATTTAGGGGTTTTTAGGGTTGTTTTGGGGTTGTGGGATGGTCTGCAGGGGTATTTAGGGCTTTTTTAATGTCATTTAGGGAGGTTTTGGGGTTATTTAGGGGTGTTTTGGGGTTATTTAGGGTTGTTTGGGGAGGATTTAGTGGATTTTAGGGGTATTTTAGGGTTGTGGGATGGTCTGCAGGGGGATTTAGGGGGCATTTAGGGGTGTGTGGGGAGGATTTAGGGGTTTTTAGGGTTGTTTTGGGGTTGTGGGGGATCTGCAGGGGTGTTTAGGGTTTTTTAATGTCATTTAGGGGTGTTTTGGGGGTGTTTAGGGGTGTTTTGGGGTTATTTAGTGATGTTTGGGGTGGATTTAGGGGATTTTAGGGGCATTTTAGGGTTGTGGGATGGTCTGCAGAGATATTTAGGGGTGATTGGGGTGGATGTAAGGGTGTTTGGGGTGGGCTTAGGGGGCATTTAGGGGTTTTTAGGAGGATTTAGGGGTTTTTAGGGTCGTTTTGGGGTTGTGGAGGGTCTGCAGGGGTGTTTAGGGGGCATTTAGGGTTGTTTGGGGAGGATTTAGGGACGTTTGCAGAACATTTAGGGGTGTGTGGCGAGGATTTAGGGGTTTTTAGGGGGATTTTGGGGTTGTGGAGGGTCCGCAGAGGTATTTAGCTTTTTTTTTAAATGTCATTTAGGGAGGTTTTGGGGTTATTTAGGGGTGTTTTGGGGGCATTTAGAAATGTTTGGGGTGGATTTAGGGGATTTTAGGGGGATTTTAGGGTTGTGGGAGGGTCTGCAGGGGGATTTAGGGGGCATTTAGGGGTGTGTGGGGTGGATTTAGGGGATTTTAGGCTAATTTCAGCATTGTGGGATGGTCTACAGAGATATGTTGAGGTGTTTGGGGTGGGCTTAGGGGGCATTTAGGGGTTTTTAGGAGGATTTAGGGGTTTTTAGCGTCGTTTTGGGGTTGTGGGGGGTCTGCAGGGGTATTTAGGTTTTTTTTTTAATGTCGTTTAGGGGTGTTTGGTGGGGATTTAGGGATGTTTTGCTGGCATTTAGGGAGGTTTTGGGGTTATTTAGGGCTGTTTGGGGAGGATTTAGGGGATTTTAGGGGCATTTTAGGGTTGTGTGAGGGTCTGCAGAGATATTTAGGGGTGATTGGGGTGGATGTAAGGGTGTTTGGGGTGGGCTTAGGGGGCATTTAGGGCTGTTTGGGGAGGATTTAGGGGTTTTTAGGAGGATTTAGGGGTTTTTAGGGTCGTTTTGGGGTTGTGGAGGGTCTGCAGGGGTGTTTAGGGTTTTTTAATGTCATTTAGGGAGGTTTTGGGGTTATTTAGGGGTGTTTTGGGGGCATTTAGGAATGTTTGGGGTGGATTTAGGGGATTTTAGGGGCATTTTAGGGTTGCGGGATGGTCTGCAGAGATATTTTGGGGTGATTGGGGTGGATTTAGGGGTGTTTGGGGTGGGCTTAGGGGGCATTTAGGGGTTTTTAGGAGGATTTAGGGGTTTTTAGGGTCGTTTTGGGGTTGTGGAGGGTCTGCAGGGGTGTTTAGGGGGCATTTAGGGTTGTTTGGGGAGGATTTAGGGGTGTTTGGAGAACATTTAGGGGTGTGTGGGGAGGATTTAGGGGTTTTTAGGGGGATTTTGGGGTTGTGGAGGGTCCGCAGAGGTATTTAGGGGTTTTTAAAATGTCATTTAGGGAGGTTTTGGGGTTATTTAGGGGTGTTTTGGGGGCATTTAGGAATGTTTGGGGTGGATTTAGGGGATTTTAGGGTCATTTCAGCATTGTGGGATGGTCTGCAGGGGTGTTTAGGGGGCATTTAGGGGTGTTTGGGGAGAATTTAGGGTGTTTTAGGGTCGTTTTGGAGGGTCTGCAGGGGTGTTTAGGGTTTTTTTAATGTCGTTTAGGGCTGTTTTGGGGTTATTTAGGGATGTTTTGGTGGCATTTAGGGCTGTTTTGGGGTTACTTAGGGCTGTTTGGGGAGGATTTAGGGGTTTTTAGGGGGATTTTGGGGTTGTGGGGGGTCTGCAGGGGTGTTTAGTGGGGCTTTAGGGCTGTGTGGAGAACACTTAAGGGTGTTTGGGGGATTTTGATTCATTTGGATTTTGTTGATGGAATAGGGTTTTTTTGAGGGATTGGGGTTTTGATAGAATGGGTTTTTTTGGAGGGAGTGGGGTTTTGAGGGATTGGGTTTTTTTAATGGATTGGGTTTTTTTCGGAAAGATTGGGGTTTTGAGGAAATGGGGTTTTTAAGAAGGAATGGGGTTTTGATGGATTAGGTGCTTTTTGGGAGGGATTGGGGTTTTTTGGAGGAAATAGGGTTTTTTGAGAGATTGGGGTTTTTTTTGGAGGGATTGGGGTTTTGATGGATTGGGGTTTTTTTATGAACTGGGTTTTTTTGGAGGAAATAGGGGTTTTTTTGAGGGATTGGGTTTTTTTGGAGGGAAGAGGGTTTTGATGGATTTGGGTTTTTTTTGGAGGGAATGGAGTTTTGAGGGATCGAGGTTTTTTGAGGGTTCAGGGTTTTGATTAATTTGGGGTTTTTTGATGGAATGGGGTTTTGATGCATTGGGGTTTTTTTGATGGAATGGGGTTTTGATGGAATGGGGTTTTTTTGGAGGTAATGGGGTTTTTTTTGAGCTATTGGGTTTTTTTTTTGAAGGAATGGGGTTTTGATGGATTGGAGTTTTGATGGAATGGGGTTTTGAGGGATTGGGGTTTTTTGGAGGAAATAGGGTTTTTTGAGAGATTGTGTTTTTTTTGGAGGGAATGGGGTTTTGATGAATTGGGGTTTTAGGAAGAAATGGGGTTTTTTGGAGGGATCAGGATTTTTATGGAATGGAGTTTTTGGAGGGAATAGGGTTTTGATGGATTGGGGTTTTTGATGAATTGGGGTTTTTTGCAGGAAATAAGTTTTTTTGGGGGGGATTGGGGTTTTTTGGAGGGAAGAGGGTTTTGATGGATTTGGGTTTTTTTTGGAGGGAATGGAGTTTTGAAGGATCGGGGTTTTTTGAGGGTTCAGGGTTTTGATGGATTGGGGGTTTTTTTGATGGAATGGGGTTTTGATGCATTGGGGTTTTGATGGATTGGGGTTTTTTATGGATTAGGGTTTTGATGGATTGGGGTTTTTTTTATGGAATGGGGTTTTGATGAATTGGGGTTTTTTTTATGGAATGGGTTTTTTTATGAATTGGGGTTTTTTATGGGATTGGGGTTTTTTATGGATTGGGGTTTTTTATGAATTGGAGGTTTTTTGTGGAATGGGGTTTTTTATGGATTAGGGTTTTGATGGATATGGTTTTTTTTTTTTTATGGAATGGGTTTTTTTTATGGAATGGGTTTTGTTATGAATTGGGGTTTTTTATGGGATTGGGGTCTTTTATGGATTGGAGTTCTTTTATGGATTGGAGTTCTTTTATGGATTGGAGTTCTTTTATGGATTGGAGTTCTTTTATGGATTGGAGTTCTTTTATGGATTGGAGTGTTTTTAATGGATTGGGGTTTTTTGTGGATTGGGGTTTTTTATGAATTGGGGTTTTTTATTGATTGGGGTTTTTTTGTGGATTGGGTTTTTTTATGGAATGGGGTTTTTTTATGGATTGGAGTTTTGATGGATTTGGGTTGTTTTTTGGTGGATTGGAGTTTTGATGCAATGGTGTTTTGAGGGATTGAGGTTTATGGACTGGGGTTTTGATGGACTGGGGTTTATGGACTGGGGTTTTGATGGATTGGGGTTTATGGAATATGGAACGACTTCCAGCCTGGGTATCCCCCTGCCCCATGCCCTCCTCCAGCACCCCTCCCAGGGAAGAGGCTGCTCATGAATTCCCTGAGAAACCCGGGATTAAAGTGCACAGCTGGGAATCGCTCAGCGCGGAGCCGAGGGGGTTTGGGAAGGGGCGAACCCAGGGATTCCTGCCCCGCACAGCACAGCCCCGCACAGCCCCGCACAGCACAGCCCCGCACAGCACAGCCCCGCACAGCCCCGCACAGCACAGCCCCGCACGGCACAGCCCCGCACGGCACAGCCCCGCACGGCACAGCCCCGCACAGCACAGCCCCGCACAGCCCCGCACAGCACAGCCCCGCACAGCCCCGCACAGCCCCGCACAGCACAGCCCCGCACAGCCCCGCACAGCCCCGCACAGCCCCGCACAGCCCCGCACAGCACAGCCCCGCACAGCACAGCCCCGCACAGCCCCGCACAGCCCCGCACAGCCCCGCACAGCACAGCCCCGCACAGCACAGCCCCGCACAGCACAGCCCCGCACAGCCCCGCACAGCCCCGCACAGCACAGCCCCGCACAGCACAGCCCCGCACAGCACAGCCCCGCACAGCACAGCCCCGCACAGCCCCGCACAGCCCCGCACAGCACAGCCCCGCACAGCCCAGCCCCGCACAGCCCCGCACAGCCCAGCCCCGCACAGCCCCGCACAGCACAGCCCCGCACAGCACAGCCCCGCACAGCACAGCCCCGCACAGCACAGCCCCGCACAGCACAGCCCCGCACAGCACAGCCCGCACAGCACAGCCCGCACAGCACAGCCCGCACAGCACAGCCCCGCACAGCACAGCCCCGCACAGCACAGCCCGCACAGCACAGCCCCGCACAGCACAGCCCGCACAGCCCCGCACAGCACAGCCCCGCACAGCCCCGCACAGCACAGCCCCGCACAGCACAGCCCCGCACAGCCCCGCACAGCCCCGCACAGCCCCGCACAGCACAGCCCCGCACAGCCCCGCACAGCCCCGCACAGCCCCGCACAGCCCCGCACAGCACAGCCCCGCACAGCCCCGCACAGCCCCGCACAGCACAGCCCCGCACTGCCCCGCACAGCCCCGCACGGCCCCGCGCTTCCCGAGCACCGAGCCCTTCCCTGGGGGGATCCCGGGCTGGGCCGAGCCGCACTGACCTCCCGCCGGGCCTCGCTGTGCCTGCGGAGCGGCCGGGCCGTGCCGTGCCGTGCCGGGCCGGGCCGGGAATGCGGCGGGAGGAGGAGGAGGAGGAGGAGGCTGCGGGGGCTGCGGGGGCTGCGGAGCCGCGGCGCAGCCGAGCAGGGCGCAGGCTCCAGCGGCGGGTCCTAGCGCCGGCACCGGAACGAGCTCCGGGGGGAAAACATCGGCAGGGACCTCGGGCTTCTGGGCACGAGCCTGGGGCCGGGGTCTGCTGGCAGGGAGCAGGGATAGGGTGAGGGAACGGCGTCAGGTTGTGGGCTTTTAGCTGGGTGATAATTACTACTGATTTTATAGTTCCAGAATGATTAATTAGTACTGGCTTTATAGTTCCAGAAGGCTGATGAATTGCTTTATTTTATTCTATATACTATACTTGTTAAGCTTATTGCTCTTACAGTAACAGATCTAATTGGTCAATGAATTTAATCACTGTCACCAACGTCCAATTAAGAATTCACCCTTTGGTAAACAAATCCCTGTGACATTCTAGGTGTGCACAACAACAGGTTTTTTGGAAGAGTGAAGAGAATTTTTTTCTCATTCTTTTCTCAGAGGTTCCCAGGAAAATCCTGTGTGTCTCTGTTCAGAGGATACGTGATAATCACAGTGCCAGGTTCGGGTTGGATGTTGGGAAAATTCCTTCATGGAAAGGCTTGTCCAGCCCAGCTCCTCATCCCTGGGGGCTTTAACAGCCTCTGGATGTGGCACTTGGGGACATCCCGAGTGCTGGCCTTGGCACTGCTGGGAGTGCTTGGACTCGATGGTCTCTGAGGAATTCTCACCCCAAACCACTCTGTAACTCCATGGGAATTGCTGTGAGATCCCAGTGGGTGACACCGTGTCCCCCTCCAGTTTGTGTTGTTGTCCCCAGGTGGCCTCATTTTGGGTGCTGGGTGTCCCCAGATTGTTTGGTCACACTCTGCAGGGGGGACTGGGGACAGGGGGACAGGACACAGGGAATGGCTGCCGCTGGCCAGGGGGAGATTGGGCTGGGATCTTGGCAAGGAATTGCTGGCTGGGCTGGAATTCCCAGGGAATCCCTGGAATTCCCAGCCCTTGGATCCCTGGCAGTGCCCAAGGCCGGGGTGGACATTGAGATTTGGATCCACCTGGGACAGTTTGGGGTGTCCCTGGTGGGGCTGGATGGAATTTAAGGTCCCTTCCCACCCAAACCATTCCAGGATTCTGGAGCCCCTCTGCTCTGGGAGAGCTGGAAATGCTCCCCTGGAGAAGGGAAAATTCCAGGGAATGCTCAGAGTCCCTGCAGGGGCTCCAGGAGAGCTGCAGAGGGACTGGGGACAAGGGACAGGGACAGGACACAGGGAATGGCTGCCACTGGCCAAGGGGAGATTGGGCTGGGATCTTGGCAAGGAATTCCTGGCTGGAATTCCCAGGGCCAGGTTGGGCTTTGGGGCTGGAGCAGCCTGGGGCAGTGGGAGGTGTCCCTGCCATGGCAGGGGTGGCACTGGGTGAGCTTTGAGGTCCCTTCCAACCCATTCCATGACTCCAGGATTCTGATTCCCCTCCACAGGGAGACTTTTGGGGTCCCCTGGGAGTGTTCAGGGCTTGGAGGGGAATTTAAAAAGTCCTAAATCATTTATTTTGAGTCATTAAAGACCAAAGCCCAAATACTAGTTTAGGATTTCTCTCCTGAACTCAGTTTCCTGACAAAATCAACCCCAAAATCAGCTTTGTGCAGGAATTTCACCAGGAGATGTTTGTAAAGAAAAAAAATCAAAATGCACTAAGGGGGAATTTTGCTCCTGCTGGATAAACAGTGGCAGTTCTGCAGGTTTTTAACCTCCCTCCTCCATGTTCCCTGAGCTGGGGGTGTTCCAGCTGCTCAGCAGGGGGCTGGCGTGTATCCCAGATCCCAGAAAGCCTGGATGATGAGGGGGGATAGCTCTGGGCTCCTTCTCTCTGTGCTGATGAATTGGACAGAGAGTTTGGGCAGCAGGAAATGCACGTGGATCCTGCAGAGCCACGGCTGGGGGGGTTGTGGGGGGATCATGGCCTGGGAGTGACGTGGTGGCACTGGGGATCCCTGGGAGGGGCACTGGGGATCCCTGGGAGTGACGTGGTGGCACTGGGAATCCCTGGGAGGGGCACTGGGGATCCCTGGGAGGGGCACTGGGAATCCCTGGGAATCCCTGGGAGGGGCACTGGGAATCCCTGGCAGTGGCACTGGGAATCCCTGGGAGTGACGTGGTGGCACTGGGAATCCCTGGGAGGGGCACTGGGAATCCCTGGCAGTGGCATGGCTGGCACTGGGAATCCCTGGGAGTGGCACTGGGAATCCCTGGGAATCCCTGGCAGTGGCACTGGGAATCCCTGGCAGTGGCACTGGGAATCCCTGGGAGTGACGTGGTGGCACTGGGAATCCCTGGGAGGGGCACTGGGAATCCCTGGGAATCCCTGGCAGTGGCACTGGGAATCCCTGGCAGTGGCACTGGGAATCCCTGGGAGTGACGTGGTGGCACTGGGAATCCCTGGGAGGGGCACTGGGAATCCCTGGCAGTGGCATGGCTGGCACTGGGAATCCCTGGGAGTGGCACTGGGAATCCCTGGGAATCCCTGGCAGTGGCACTGGGAATCCCTGGGAGTGGATGGCTGGCACTGGGATTCCCTGGGAGTGGCACTGGGAATCCCTGGCAGTGGCACTGGGAATCCCTGGGAATCCCTGGCAGTGGCACTGGGAATCCCTGGGAATCCCTGGCAGTGGCACTGGGAATCCCTGGGAGTGGTGTGGGTGGCACTGGGAATCCCTGGGAGTGGTGTGGGTGGCACTGGGAATCCCTGGGAGTGGCATGAGTGTCACTGGGAATCCCTGGGAGTGGCGTGGGTGGCACTGGGAATCCTTGGGAGTGGCACTGGGAATCTCTGAGAGTCACACTGGAAATCCCTGGCACTGGCACTGGGAATCCCTGGCAGTGGCACTGGGAATCCCTGGCAGTGGTGTGGGTGGCACTGGGAATCCCTGGGAGTGCAGTGGGTGGCACTGGGAATCCCTGGGAGTGCAGTGGGAATCCCTGGGAGTGGTGTGGGTGGCACTGGGAATCCCTGGGAGTGCAGTGGGAATCCCTGAGAGTGGCATAGGTGGCACTGGGAATCCCTGGGAGTGGCACTGGGAATCTTTGAGAGTGGCACTGGGGATCCCTGGGAGTGCAGTGGATGGCACTGGGAATCCCTGAGAGTGGCGTAGGTGGCACTGGCAAGCCCTGGCTGGCATTGGGAATCCCTGGCAGTGGCACTGGGAATCCCTGGGAGTGGCACTGGGAATCCCTGGGAGTGCCATAGGTGCCACTGGGATTCCCTGGAGCTCTGTGACACCTGGTGCTTCCCCCCAGGAGAGCCTGGATGGTTCCAGTCCCAGCCAGGTGTGACCCTGAGGATGCTCTGGGCTGCTCCACCCCCGTGTCCGTCCCAGTGTCCATCCCAGTGTCCACCCCAGTACCTGAGCAGCAGTGGGAGCCCCTGGTGTTCCTGAGAAATCCCAAAATACCTGGCATGGGCTCCTGCCTCCTGTGCCAGGGGTCCCCTGTGCCAGTCCCATCCCTGCTCGGTGCACCAGGAAATTGAATTCTGAGCTTTAACCAGGTTTTGGTTTGATCAGGTTTTGTGTTTCCCTGGAAGAGTTTTTGGAAGGTTTATTTATGCTGGGGATTTTTTTATCCTCTCATGGCAGTGCCTGAGTTTGGGGGGAAATTGGGATTTTTCCCCTTTGTACAGAGAAGTTTTAACCCCAAACCCATAGGTTGTGGCAAGGTGGAACAGCCAGGCCCTGCTGGAGCTTGGGATGTTCCCAGAGGGCTCTGGATCATCCCACAGAGCTTTAATTCCCAAAACTTCCCATTTTCCCTTACCTCAGGCACTCATAAAGCTCCTGTCCCACCTCAGCTCCTTGTTTAAGCTCAGGACCCCTGTGGGTCTTTCCCAGCTCAGGATTTTCCAGGATTCTTTCCCTCAGGGGTTCATTTCCATCCCAAACCCAAAAGCAGGAGATGGTGAGTGGTGCCTGTGCCTTGGCCGTGTTGAGAAATGGGATATCCTGGGAGGTCCCAGACTCAAAAAGCCTTTTCCAACTTAAATAATTCCATTATTTTATTCTGTGATTCCATGATTTTCAACACAGGCTGCCCAGAGAAGCCCCTGGATCCCTGGAAACGTCCCAGGCCAGGTGGGATGGGGCTTGGAGCAGCCTGGGACAGTGGGAGGTGTCCCTGCCCATGGCAGGGGTGGCACCAAACCACCCCACGATCCTATAAAGTTGTGTTTGTGAGGAAAAAATCCCTTGTGCTTCAATTTAACATGGAAAACTCCTGCTGAGGAGGAGCAGGAGCTGTGTGACAATCATAATCTTCTTTTTAAATCAACAACTACTCTTGTGCTCCACCTGGGAGCAAAATCTGTCTGGGATTTTCCTGCTTTTGGCTTTGTCCTGCTATTCCCAGAGCTCTGTGGGAAGAGCAGTGAGGAATTCCCATATTCTGAGGGGGTGTTCAGCCTTCCTCCCATCTGAATTCCAGCTGAGATTCCATGGCTGTTTCCTGGTTTTCTTTGCACTTAGAGGAGGCTTTCTGGAATTTGAGTTCCCTCTTCAAGCTTTCTGGAATTTGAGTTACCTCTAAACATTCTGGAATTTGAGTTCCCTCTTCAAGCATTCTGGAATTTTTCTCTCTTCAAGCATTCTGGAATTTGAGTTCCCTCTAAACATTCTGGAATTTCAGTTCCCTCTAAGCATTCTGGAATTTGAGTTCTCTCTTCAGGCATTCTGGAATTTGAGTTCCCTCTTCAGGCATTCTGGAATTTGAGTTCCTCTTGGCATTCCAGCCTCTCCTTGGAACACCCTCCAAGTGTTTGTGTCCATGGCTCTTGTTCTGCTCCTGGCTCTGGGATCATCCAGGATCCCACAGGAGGATCCTGCAGGGGAGAGGAAGAGCAGAAATCCTTTAGAATTTGGGATTTCTAGAAGAAATCCTTCCCTGTGAGGATGGTGAGGCTCTGGCACAGGTGCCCAGAGCAGGATCCCTGGCAGTGCCAAGGCCAGGCTGGACAGGATTTGGAGCACCCTGGGACAGTGGGAGGTGTCCCTGCCATGGCATGGGGTGGAATTTTTGGGATTGAAGGTCCCTTCCCACCCAACCCATCCCAAGGGTCTATAAAGGGGTGCCACAGGTGATATTTGCTGCCAGGTTCTGGCAAGGTGAGCTTCCCTGAGGAGGTTTCTCCTTCAGTGGATAAATAATTCAGATTTTCTCAATCTTCTAAACTGGTTTGGAGGCTGAGGAGCTCATCCTCTTGGTAGCTTTTTGGAGAATTCTGTGTGCATTTTGTGTGAAGTTTCCTTTAAAGCAGCACGGAGAGGGGAAGCAGCTGGGGCTGCAGTGACCAGCGGGTACCAGGGTGACTCTGCTTGAGCTCCTGGTGCTCCCAGGCAGAAATTCCCGGTTTTCAGCTGTGTTTGGTGTTGTTTATCCCACTTGTGCCTTGCTGAAACCCCTTCCCTGAGCAGCATTCCCAAGGCTGCCAGAGCTGCAGGAGTTTTCAGGGACAGGGTGGGATTGTCCTGTGCAGGGGAGGAGTTGGATCCTGGATCCCATGGGGATGCCTGATCCTGGGGATCCTGGATCCCGTGGGGTCACTGATCCCGTGGGGTCACTGATCCCATGGGTCCCTGATCCTGTGGGGTCCCTGATCCTCTGAGTCCCTCATCCTGGGGACGCCTGATCCTAGGGATCCTGGATCCCGTGGGATCCCTGATCCCGTGGGTCCCTGATCCCATGGGATCCCTGATCCTATTGGGTCCCTGATCCTGTGGGATCCCCAATCCCGTGGATCCCTGATCCCATGGAATCCTTGATCCTGTGGGGTCCCTGATCCCGTGGGTCCCCAATCCTGTGGATCCCTGAGCCTGTGGGTCCCTGATGCCGTGGATCCCTGATCCCTAATCCCGTGGGATCCCTGATCCTGTGGGTCCCTGATCCTCGGGATCCCTGATCCTGTGGGTCCCTGGTCCTGTGGGATCCCTGATCCTGTGGGTCCCTCCCAGCTCTGGGTGTTCTGTGGTTTGGAGGTGCTTCCATGTGTTGGGATGTTGCGCAGTGGCCAGTCCTGGTGGCTCCCAAATCCCCTCGGCAGTGGCCATTCCCGGTGGCTCCCAAATCCCCTCGGCAGTGGCCAGCCCCTGTGGCTCCCAAATCCCCTCGGCAGTGGCCAGCCCCTGTGGCTCCCAAACCCCCTCGGCAGTGGCCGGTCCCGGTGGCTCCCAAATCCCCTCGGCAGTGGCCATTCCCGGTGGCTCCCAAATCCCCTCGGCAGTGGCCGGTCCCGGTGGCTCCCAAATCCCCTCGGCAGTGGCCGGTGCCGGTGGCTCCCAAATCCCCTCGTTAGCCTGATTAGCACCGGGAGCAGTGCCCAGAAGAGGGGTGAGGCCGTGAATTTGTGCCTGCCAGCTCAGCCAGGAACAATGGCACACAATGTCACCTGTCACAGCCCGGAGCGGGACAACCCGCGATCATTCCAGCTGCCCCAATTAACCCTTTGAGCTCCGTCCACCCGCGGCTTGTCCCAAACCCCGCTCTCCAGGGCGTCGTTTCCCTCAAAATCCTCCACGAAGGGAAGGAGCAAGGGGGGCAAGCCTTGGCGGGGGTCACGGCGGGAGCGGATTGGGGGTGTCCCCGCCCGGTGGCCAGCACAGGGCGAGCAGGAGAGGCCCGGGGTGGCCCGGTGCCTCCTCCTGCGGGGCGCGTTAGGACCCAGCGAGCCGCCGGCGCCGTCACAAGTCTGGAGCGGCACTGGCGCACGGTGGCTCCATCGGCAGCGCTGGAATTCTCCCTATCCCTCCCCCGGAGCATCCTCGCCCGGAAAAGGGCTTCCCTCCCTCCAGCAGCGGCCGGCGGAGCCTCGGGGGAGGGCGGCGCGGGGATGCTGGGATCGGCCGTGCCGGGAAGCGCCGCTGGATGCTGCCGGCCGTGAGCGGCCGAGCTGCGGATCGGGGATCTGCGGAGCGCGGCAGCATGGCCCAGGGCAGGAGGCACGCGTCCGGCCGGGTAAGGAAGGGGCAGGGCTGCCTCAGCAGCCCCCGGCTCGGCCGCCTCCTATCGCGACAGATCGCGACGCTGGCGCAGCGAAAATAGCCGGGTTTTGTAAGGGATTCTGGATTGTGGATCCCTGGAATGTGGCACCGCTCGCACAATGCCGGGAGGGGAGGTGGATGTGGATGCTCCGGCTCGCACCCACGGCCGGCTCTTTTGGCCGGAGTTACCTGCTCGTGTCGGTGATTACCCCAATTCATGACGGGGGTTAATTAATTCCGAGCCTGGGCTGCGGCTCGGCCCCTTGCCGGGGCTGCTCGGCACAAAGCTGCCGCCGTGTTTTGCTGCCTGCCGCGGGCCCCCCTCCCTCCGGGCCGCTCTTCCAGGCGGCACCGAGCGCTGCCGAGCTTCCTCCCGCGGGCCTGGCAGGCGCTTCCCGGCTTTTCCGTATTGCAGCTAGCCCTGGCTGTGCCGTGCCAGCGGCCAGGCCTTTCCCGGGAGTTGCTGTCCCTGTCGCTGTGTCCCTGTGCGGCCACCGCGGTGACATTGTGTCCCAGACCCCGCCAGCGCCTCTGGGCCTGGCTGTGCCAACTTGGCAAGGACTCCGGGATGGAGCTGGGGAGGGCAGAGCCTTGCCAGCTCTCCAGGGGACCCCCAGACCCTCCGTGGGCACCGGGTGCTGCCTGCTGTGGCCTGGAGCTGGTGGGATTTGGGCTGTGGCCGAAGGGATTTGGCTGTGGAGGGAAAACTTCCCAGCCTGGAGCCTTTTTTGCCCACCCCAGCAGGGTCTGAGTGTGTGTCCATATGGGGTTTTGGGGGCTAGAGCCCCTCACCTGCCCCCCAAAGCTCCCTGTTTTCCATGGGGGAGCACAAGGAACAGGGTGAGATCCCAACCTGGGTCCTGACAGCTCTGTCACGACAGCCTGGGGGGCTCCAGGGGGATGGGGGCTCAGGGAAGGAGCCAAACGCTGGCTCCAGGGACTCATGGAGGGGGATGTGGCAGGACTGGGGGTCCCAGGACAGCACTGTGGGTAGATTCCCCCTGTTTGGCTCACGTGGATTTTGGATTGGGCACTGCAGCAACCATGGCTGGACCACCCTGGGTCCCCTCTGGGTTTTGGGGACACTGCTCCTGGTGTCCAGAGACACCCACACCCTCCCAGTTTGGCAGCCTGGAGTCCAGTGCCACCATGAGTTCACCCCAGTGCCACATCCTGGTGTCCCCCAGGGCAGCCACCCTCAGTGCCAGGCTGATCCCTCCTTTCCACGGGGCTGCTGTGGCAGCAGCACCAGCCTTAAACCCACAATCCTTCCCAGGTCTTTCCCTCTTCCAGCTTTGTGGGCAGCACCTGGAATTTGGCTCTTGGCAGAGCTGGCTGCTTGGGATTCTCCTGAAACTTTTGATCTGAGCTTTGAGTGGCAGTTTGAGGCTCCATCAGTGACTCCTGCATGGGGGAGCAGCTCCTGCAGGAACACTGAGTATTCCTGGGCTGATCTGCCTGGATGGGGTGGAACACTGGAGCCCTCAGGTTTGGATGGGACACAGGGGTGGCTCAGAATTCCCAGATCACTGGGAATTCATCCCATTTTGGCACACATAGCAGAGCAGACAGGCTGTGGGTGTCCATCATGCTTCAGAAAGGGGGGGAATGGGAAAATTCTGGAGTGGTGCCAGGTGGGAAGTTGTGGGGAGCAGTCTCTGGCGGTGGTGGCAGCACAGCCACTTGTCCCTCACCTTGTGTCCCTGGATGGGAGCTCTGGGATGTGGCACAGCTCCTCCTGGGCTGCTCCAGAGGTTCAGCATTCCTGGCTGTCCCATTCCCACCCTGTGCCCTGCTTGCTGAGCTGTTCCCACTGCCTTCACTGTGAATCCCTGGATTTCCCATTTCCTGGGATTGAGGAGCTCATTCCCCTTGCAGACCGAGGGTGACAGGGTCACTGTCAGTGGCCTCAGCCCTTGTGGCTTCCCACAGCTCTGCTCCTCCAGTCTCTTCCTTGGCTGTCCCTACCCCATTCCCAGGACTGGGGTGTCCCACCTGTGTCCCCCTGGGAAGTTGGTGTGGCACAGGGGACCCACGAGGAGCTGGCCCGGGCAGCTGAGGGAATTCTGGGCTGTGCCACCACCTGCTGGGCCATGTTTGTCCCTCAGGGATTGTCACCACGGCCAGGAGGTGTGACCATCATTGCCCATCCCACCTGCTTCCAGCTGGGCCAGTTCTTCCTCTTGTAAAACCTGGATTCATCTTGGTTTGAATCTTCTTGGGAATTCCAGTCAGGGCTTTATCCATTGCATTGGAGCTTCCAGGTGTCTCACAGACCAATTTCTGATTCGTTGGAAACAGAAGAGACTCAGTGCCTGGTGCTGAGGGGTGGGAGAGGTTCATTCTGGGCTCTCCTTCTTTTCCTAAGTGTGAAAGACTGGGAAAAGTTCACTGATGTTGGTGCTGGTTGGCAGATGTGTGTCAGGGACAGGCTGGGAGAGCTGGGAATGTCCAGCCTGGAGAAAAGGAGGCTCCAGGGAGAGCTCAGAGCCTTAAAGGGGCTCCAGGAGGGCTGGAGAGGGACTGGGGACAAGGAATGGGACACAGGGAATGGCCAGAGTACCCCAGGGCTTGGGATGTGTCACATCCAAGGGAGCTTACCTGGCTGCAGGTGCCAAAGGGACACCAGGAGGGATGAAATCTGCTCCAGGAACCTTCCCATGTGCTGGGGATTTGGGATTTTCCTTTGGGCTCTGCTCCCACTCTCTGTAACACCTAGAACACGATTTTCCAGGGGCTCTCAGGATGTTCCTGCCAGAACCTGGGGAGATATTTGGGTTTGGAGCATCAATTTTTCCTTTGAGGTGTTGGGTTTCTTTTTTGTTTGATGGATTTTCAGTCTTAATATAAGATTATTTCATGATGTTTGATTTGTGCCAGTTGTGTTTGGATGAAACCTGGAATTCAGGCTCGTGGGAACACCCTCACCCCTGGTTTTAGTCCCAAAAATCCAAACTGGGTGGGCTCACTCTGCATTCCAGCTTTGGGAAGTGATGTGCAAGGGAAGGGGGTGCTTTGGTAGCATTCCAGGAGCTTCCAAAATCCCCTGGGTTCTTCCCCAGAGAATTCCCTGAGTGTCCCAAACCCCCTGTTTGTCTGCAGGGCCTTCCCAGCCCTGCAGGGTGAAAGGGGCTCTGTTTTCCTGGGATAAAGAGCAGATTCTTTGGCTGAATCCAGTTCCAGAGTGACCAAAACTCCAAATTTCTGCACAATGACCAGAACCAGGGACACTTGGGGTGGGGGAAATGCCAAACTGGTCCCGTTTTGGGGATTGCTGGGAGGTTGGGGTGAGGGGGAGGATGGGGCTGAGCAGGACAGGGAACACCTGTGTCCCCTCTGGGATAGAGGCAGTGGGATGGAAAGCTTTCAGTCAGGGTTTGGAGGATCTCCAGAAGATCTGGAGAAGGGTTTTGGACACAAGGAATGGCTTTCCACTGGGAAAGGGGAGATTTGGGTGGGATTTTGGGAAGGAATCCTTCTCTGTGAGGGTGGGCAGGCCCTGGCACAGGTACCCAGAGCAGCTGTGGCTGCCCCTGGATCCCTGGCAGTGCCAAGGCCAGGCTGGACAGAGCTTGGAGCACCCTGGGGCAGTGGGAGGTGTCCCTGCACATGGCAGGGGGTGGAATTGTTGGGATTTAAGGATTCTTCCCACCCAACCCATTCCAGAATTCCATGATTAATCTGTTCTGCTCAGGCTGATTGCAGAGCAGGTGGATCCCAACAAATTTCCCTGGGATTTCAATAACCCTGAGGGTCTCCAGTCCCCATGGAGTTCCTCACATCCATCACCCCACTGCTGCTCCAGGAGCATTGATCACCTGGACAAGCCCACCTGAACCCAGGGGCATCCCGGGATGTCCCAGGAGTGTCCTGGTGCCTGCTGAAATATAGATATGGATGTGATGCTGATGACACGGAATCATGGAATTGTTGAGGTGTTAAATCCCTCCAGGGGTGGGGACCCCACCACTGCCCTGGGCTGGGGAGCTCTTCCCAGGGGGAATTTTCCCATCTGGCACAACCTGAGGCTGTTTCCTCTCTGGTGGATGATGCCAGTCCCACCTGGAAAGCTGCTGGGATACCCTGAGTCCAGGCACGGGGCAGTGCCAGGAGCACCAGGGGAGCCTCCAGCAGCATGAAGGGATGGGACAATGACCTCTGTCAGCTCCTGGGCACAGAATTCCCAGGCTGGAAACCCATGGGAATGCTGATAAAATGGGAAAAGATGGAGCATGAGCTGGTTAAAGCTGACTGCTGCTCTTGTGGGGTTTTTCCCAAGGCTTATAAAAGGGTCTGAATCAGGTTTGTGAGCACTGCTGGTGGCTGTGCATGTGTCCCATTGGGGAGCAGAAGGAATCCCCCAAAACAAAAACCCCTGGAGGAGGCAAGTGGCTCCAGAGGGAGACTAACCCTCCTGCTATCCATCCCACCTTTCTGAGCCCCTCTCTCTGAGCCCCTCTCATCCCATCTCTGTCAGCTCCTGGGCACAGAATTCCCAGGCTGGAAACCCATGGGAATGCTGATAAAACGGGAAAAGATGGAGCATGAGCTGGTTAAAGCTGACTGACTGCTGCTGTTGTGGGGTTTTTTTCCAAGGCTTATAAAAGGGGCTAAATCAGGTTTGTGAGGGAGCAGAGGGAATCCCCCAAAACAAAACCCCCTGGAGGAGGCGAGCGGGGCCGGGGGGAGATGAACCCTCCTGCTCTCCACCCCACCTTTCTGAGCCCCTCTCATCCCACCTCTGTCAGCTCCTGGGCACAGAATTCCCAGGCTGGAAACCCTTGGGAATGCTGATAAAATGGGAAAAGAGGGAGCATGAGCTGCTTAAAACTGACTGCTGCTCTTGTGGGGTTTTTCCCAAGGCTTATAAAAGGGTCTGAATCAGGTTTGTGAGGGAGCAGAGGGAATCCCCCAAAACAAAACCCCTGGAGGAGGCGAGCGGGGCCGGGGGGAGATGAACCCTCCTGCTCTCCACCCCACCTTTCTGAGCCCCTCTCTCCCCCTTGGCAGGCCTCCAGCACGGGCAGGATGAGCTCTGAGGGCGGCAGCAAGCCCCTCAAGGTGGGCTCCCGCGTGGAGGTCATCGGCAAGGGCCACCGCGGCACCGTGGCCTACGTGGGGGCCACCCTGTTTGCCACCGGCAAGTGGGTGGGGGTCATCCTGGACGAGGCCAAGGGCAAGAACGACGGCACGGTGCAGGGCAGGAAATACTTCACCTGCGAGGAGAACCACGGCATCTTCGTCAGGCAGTCCCAGGTAGGGGGGATCACGGGGTCCTGGGGTGGTTGGGAAATACAGGGAAAGGGCCCTGCGGGTTTGGGGATTTTCTGTTCCAAAGGCAGGTGGAATCTCAGCCTCTGCACTTGAGGTGTATTTCATT
Organism: Passer domesticus; assembly: GCF_036417665.1. Lineage (NCBI taxonomy): Eukaryota > Metazoa > Chordata > Aves > Passeriformes > Passeridae > Passer > Passer domesticus. The sequence continues at coordinate 82,337,480 of NC_087477.1, forward strand.
GCTGTTCCATTCTGCTGCCCTGTGTTTAGCACCTGCAGCAGGTGGAGTTTGGGATTGATCTCAGATGTTTGGAATTAAAATTCCTCACATCCAAGGAATTTAAATTAAATCGTGTTTACCTGGAAGGAGATAAAACACACGGTGTGGGTGTGGCTGCTGGGATTTGCTGCTGGTGTGCTGCAGCAGGAGCCAGGAGCTCCCTCCAGAGCAAACATCCTCCAGGTGAATCCACCTTCCAAGGACACTGCAGCCCCTGTGTCCCAGCAGCTCCTGTCCCCTCCCTGGCACAGAGGGGCTGGTTTGTGTCCCGCCCCGTGGTCTCTCATTGCCAGGACCTTGGGATGGGGTCACAGAGGGAAGCTGAGCACAAAATGAGGACATTCGGGTCCTGGGGTCCATCCCAGCATCCGCTGTCCCATCTTTGGATCATGCATGGTCAGAGGCTGCAGCACTGGCTCATCCAGGAGAGATTCAGGAATCACTGAGGAGGAATCCAGCCATTCCCTGCTTCAGTCCTTTTGTCAGCTTGAGGGAAAACGACCCCATCCTTTAAATAATGGGATAAACACAGAGCTGAACCCAGCAGAGCTGGAGGGAAGCTCACCAGGAAGCTTTTCATGTTCTTATCCAGCCCAAACACTGTTGGTGTGTAGGAGTTGCTGGATGGAGCTCTGCTGCCCTCCTGGCATCGCCATGGACATTTCCCAAGTGTCAGTCCAGCTCACTCCCAGTTCCCACATTAAAACTGGACACATGGACCTGGCTCCTTTGTCTGTCTCTCGGCCTCTCCTGCCAGCTGGGAGAGGCTTGGAGGGGTTTACAGGGAAAAGTTTGGCTCTGCAGGACCTGGAGGGACCCCAAAGCCCACCCAGTGCCACCCCCTGACAGTCGGGGACCCCTCCCACTGTCCCCTGCTGCTCCAGTCCAACCTGGCCTTGGGCATTTCCAGGGATCCAGGGACAGCCACAGCAAATCTGGGAATTCCAGCCCAGCCAGGAATTCCTTCCCCAAATCCCACCCCCTTTCCCAGTGGGAGCCATCCCCCTGTTTTGTCACCTCGTCCTCTGGGCCGGGTGTGCAGGGAGTGATGCTCAACCCCCGCCCCAAATTCCAGAGCTGGGAAGGGATGGGGACACCCGGAGCAGGGATGGGAGGCAGGAGGGATGAGCAGCCCCCAAAACCCCAAACCCCAGCCCCAGAGCAAAGCCGTGGGTGCAGGGCTGCCCCAGCAGGCCCAGAGCTGCTCCTGAGCCACCCCGGGGCACAGGGAGGGTCCCCGGTGTCCCCCAGGGCACAGAGGGGGGACCCCAGCCCTGGCAGCCCTCGGCAGGGGCAGGCAGGGGCAGAGGGTGCTGGCACCAGGCTCTGCAGGGGCTGGATGCATCCCCACCCCTGGCGGTGTCCGAGGGACAGGGACAGGACCTGCAGCAGTGGGAGGGGTCCCTTGGCGTGGCACTGGGTGGCATTTGAGGTCCTTTCCCACCCAAACCATTCCAGGGTTCCCTGACTCTACCCAAGCATGGCTGTTCCTTTTCTGGTGTGTGGAAATCCCAGATTTTGGCATCACCTGGAGCTGCCTTTGGCAGAGGAGCTCGATGGCCACGATGTGCCAGTGTGTGGTGGCAGTTCCCAGTGTCACCCCAGATCCAGCCATGCCCTGTCCCTGTCCCCAGCCTCTCCAGCAGCTCTGGAATTCCCTCCTGGGCTGTACCTGCTGGGAAGCCCCCAGACCACTCAGAATTCCCACCCTGCATGGCTGTAGGTGTCATGATTTCCTTGGAATCATCTTTTCCTTGGTCTCTTTGTGGCTATTAATTAAAATTTCATTATTCCTGGTGTCAGGAATCTTCCCAAAATGGAATTCCTGTCTGACAACTTCCCAGGTTATTTTGATTTTTCAGCTGAGCTTGCAGGTGGGAGGTGTGATGGATCAGGCAAATTCCTGCAGGAACAATTTGGGAGGTGCTGATCTGAGGCACAGGGATGGTTCTCTCTCAGGAATCTAATCCCTCCCAACCTCATTTTCCATGTTTATCCAGCAAAAATGCATCTAAAAATAGTTCAAAAGAAAAATCCCTGAATCTGGTACGGATGTTCCGGGCTGTCAAATCCAGAGCTTTGAATTTCCTCATTGCCTGTGTGAATATTTTGTGTTCCCAGTGAAAATAAGGAGTGTGTGGCTGCTTTCAGAAGGGTTGATGGCAAAACCAGAATGATGGAACTAAAAACCTGTGCCAAAACCATGGGATCTGCCCTGCTGAACCCTCTCCCAGAGGGATCTGTTCCCTGTCTTCCTGTCTGGGAATTTTGGGCAAGGATGGTCGTTGTGTTTTTTCCAGATCCAGGTGTTTGAGGATGGAGCAGACACAACATCCCCAGAAACTCCGGAATCTGCTGCCATGAAGGTCCCTAAGAGAGGTATGATCCAGCTGGGAAATCCTTCCCAGGGAGGTGGAAATCCTTCCCAGGGAGGTGGGAATCCTTGGTGGAGGGGATGGGAAATTATTCCTGGAGGGGATGGGGAATCCCTCCTGGAGGAGTGTGAAATCCCTCCTGGAGGCGTGGAAATCCTTCCGGAAAAAATGGGGAATCTCCCTTGGAGGAGTGGGAATCCTTCCTGGAAAGATTGGAAAATTTCTCTTAGAGGAGTGGGAATCCTTCTTGAAAAAATGGGGAATCTCTCTTGGAGGAGTGGGAATCCTTCCTGGAGAGATGGGAAATCTCCCTTAGAGGAGTGGGAACCCTTCCTGAAGAAATGGGGAATTGTTCCTGAAGGAATGGGAAATCCTTCCTGTAGAGAGGGGAAATCTCCTTGGAGGAGTGGGAATCCTTCCTGGAAAGATTGGAAAATTTCTCTTAGAGGAGTGGGAATCCTTCCTGAATAAATGGGAAATCTCTCTTGGAGGAGTGGGAATCCTTTCTGGGGAGATGGGGAATCCCTCCTGCAGAGGTGGGAAGTCCTTCCCAAGTGAAACTGGAAATCCTTCTTGGAGAGACTGGAAATCTTTCCTGGAGAGGTTGGAAATCTTCCTTGGTGGGGTAGGAATTCTTCCTGGAAGGAGAGGACATCTCTCCTGGAGGGCTTGGGAATCCTTCCTGAAAAAATGGGGAATCTCCCTTGGAGGAGTGGGAATCCTTCCTGGAAAGATTGGAAATCCCTCCTGCAGAGGTGGGAAGTCCTTCCCAGGTGAGATGGGAAATCCTGCCTGGAGAGAAAGGAAATCTCCCTTGGAGGAGTGGGAATCCTTCCTGGGAAATTGGAAAATTTCTCTTGGAGGAGTAGGAATCCTTCCTGGAGAGATTGGAAAATTTCTCTTAGAGGAGTGGGAATCCTTCCTGGAGAGAAAGGAAATCTCCCTTGGAGGATTGGGAATCCTTCCTGGAGAAATGGGAACTCTCTCTTGGAGGAGTGGGAATCCTTCCTGAAAAAATGGGAAATCTCTCTTGGAGGAGTGGGAATCCTTCCTGGGAAATTGGAAAATTTCTCTTGGAGGAGTAGGAATCCTTCCTGGAGAGATTGGAAAATTTCTCTTAGAGGAGTGGGAATCCTTCCTGAATAAATGGGAAATCTCTCTTGGAGGAGTGGGAATCCTTCCTGAAAAAATGGGAAATCTCTCTTGGAGGAGTGGGAATCCTTCCTGAAAAAATGGGAAATCTCTCTTGGAGGAGTGGGAATCCTTCCTGGAGAAATGGGAAATCTCTCTTGGAGGAGTGGGAATCCTTCCTGGAGAGACTGGAAATCTCCCTTGGAGGAGTGGGAATCCCTCCTGCAGAGGTGTGAAGTCCTTCCCAGCTGGGATGGGGAATCCTTCCTGAAGGAAGGGGCAATTCACGGAATATTTCCCAGCGGGCACTGAACCACTCTGAGCCTGTGGAATTGCAATATTCCAGTGGAACCGGAGCATCCCTCCTCCCTTCCCTTGCCGTGCCCCGTTCCCCGGGGGCAGGGATCCCTTCCCTCTCCCCTCTGAGCATTCCTGCCCCGTTTCCCACATCCGCTGTCCCTGGCTGTGGGCCCAGCCGGGCTTCCCTCCCTCCTTCCCTCCCTCCCTGTGAGCTCTGCTTTGTCGGGAATGTTTTCCCGGGCGCTGCGGGATCCCGGAGCTGCCGGAAGGGGCTCTGCCAGCTTCCTGCCTTGGCTGCTCCCTCGGCTCCGTGTGCCAAGCCGGGAGCTCCGCCTGGGAAGCGTTTGTGGCATCGGGATTAAGGGATCGGGCCGGGCTGGGGGCGGTGGGTGTCGGCTGTGGGTGGGATTTCTCCTCTCCAAGGAAGTGAGAGGTAAAATTAGCTGGGGAAAATGGAATGGGCCCTTCCTTGCTCTCTGCTTTGGATGATGCAGTAGAATCATGGAATCCTTCAGGCTGGAAAAGCCCTGGGACACCCCGGAATTCCCCAGCACTGCCCAGGCCAGCACTGACCGTGTCCCCAAGTGCCACATGCACAGCGCTGCTAAATCCCCCCAGGGGTGGGGATTCCACCCCTGCCAGCCCTTTCCAAGAAGGAATTTTCCCAATATCCAACCTGAGGCTGGTCCCTCCCCTCCAGTCCCTGTTCCCTGGGAGCAGATCCCAACTCCTGGCTCCAAGAATCCAGGGAGTTCTGTAGAGCCAGAAGTTCCCCCCGATCCCCCTTTTCTCCAGGCTGAGCCCCTTTCCCAGCTCCCTCACTGCTCCTGGAGCTCCAGCCCCTTCCCTGGATGCTGGGTTGGGACAGACGGACACCAGTCCCAGCCCCCCATCCCGGCATCCCAGAGCAGGAGGAGCCCGGGCTGCAGGTGGGGTGTGGGATGATGCTGCCAGGGATGCAGGGCTGGGATGTGGCTGCCTGCCAAGGGTTTCCATGGGAACAGCAGCTGCTGCAGCAGCGCTGCAGTGGGAGGTGCAGGGATGGCTCTGCCACGGCAGGGGACACGTGGGGGGAGCTGCTGGTGACACCTGGGCGAGGGGGGGAATCCAGACACACCTGCCAGGCAGGGACAGGACACAGGGAATGGCTTCCCGCTGGGAAAGGGGAGATTTGGGAGGGATATTGGGAAGGAATTCCTCCCTGGGAGGGTGGGCAGGCCCTGGCACAGGTGCCCAGAGCAGCTGTGGCTGCCCCTGGATCCCTGGCAGTGCCAAGGCCAGGTTGGACAGGGCTTGGAGCCACTGGGATGGTGGGAGGTGTCCCTGCCCATGCCACGACGTGGGGCTGATGGGATTTAAGGTCCCTTCTCACCCAAGCTGTTCCATGATTCTGTGTCCCCAAGTGTCACACACACATGGATTTCAACCCTGCAGCAATGGTGAGTGCCAGTCCCTGAGCAGCCAGGAGTCCATGAAATCCAGGGATTCAGCCCAAGGAGAGCAGTGGAACTGCCCCAGCTCTGAGCTGTATCCAAGTGTTTGCCTTCCTCAGCCAGCAGCTCCCATAAGGAATTCCCTGTCCCCCCAAACCCACACCCCACTGTGCCACCATTTCCTGCCTCTGCTTCACTCCCACTTCCCAAAATCCTCCTGTCCCCCTGCTGGGTGCCTCTGGCTGCAGGGACACTGGGGTGGGGACAGGGCTGTCCCTCAGGCTCATGGCTCTGTTCTGCTCTCTCCACAGATTCCCTTGATGCCACCAAGGCCAGCAAACTGGTGAGTGACCCTGGCACTTTGTCACCTCTGAGAGGTTTTCATCCCTTTGGGAAGAGCACACGGACACACTTTCAGGGGATAAAATGCCCGTGGAAAAGGGAATTTCTCCTAAAACCCATGGGAAACAAGGTGTAAAAAATGTCATTTTCAGCCACTGGCCAGGAGTCAGTGAGTTCCTGAGGGATTTTCCAGCACAAGTCCTGTGTCACACATTTTGATCTGAGTTCAGCAGCATTCCCTGGCTGCTCCCTCCAAACCCTGACCCTCCTGGAATCCTGGAAAGGACCCGAAGCCCCTCAGTTCCTGCCATGGCAGGGACACCTTCCCCTATCCCAGGGTGCTCCAAGCCCCATCCAGCCTGGCCTTGGGCACTGCCAGGGATCCAGGGGCAGCTCCCCTCTGAGTGCCTTCACTCCTGGAACATGGACAGGAACATGTTGTACCCAAATATGAGGGATATTTCCTAAGGAATGGGAATTTGGAGCAGGTTCCTGTCCTTGGGAATGGCCATACAGGTGTGGAGCAGTGAGGAATTATGGAATGCTGAGACCATCAAGTCCAGCAGTTCCCCCAGCATGCCCAGGGCACCACCCCTGGGCTCCAGGGATGGAACTGGGTGATCCTGGGGACACGTTGGGTGGGTTTGTGTGGTTTGGGCTAGAAACTGGATTTTCCATGGGGATGAACTGGCCCAGCTGGGATGTGGGCAGTGTGGGAAGGGAAATAGTGGGGACAAGGGGCTTCTGTGCATGTGGCACCTGTGGGGCTGGGCTGGGGCACACTGGAGCCCAGGCTCCTGCCCTGCCACTCTGGATAATTCCCAGGAGTGGGAATTCTGCTTCCCACCCTGCAGTGGAGCTGGGTGTGGGGATGGAGCAGCACCTGGGGGCTCACTGGGCTCAGATCCTGGGAATGGGAGCTCCAGCCAGAGGGGAGGATGGAAATGGATTCCCTGCCCTGTGTTAGAGGGATTTGGGAAGGTTTTTTGGCTTTTGCTGCTGTGTGGGGTGTGATCCATCAACCCCTGGCACTGCTGGAGCCTGTGCTCCGTGTGCTCCCTGCCTGATCCTCCTGGTTTAATTCCACCCTGGAATTCATTAGAAGACAAAGAGAATATTTAGAAAACCTCAACGTTCTTGAAATCAGGGAATGGGGATTGTTCTTGGATTTTTTTTTGAGAAGGAGCCAGGACAGGAGATGCTGCTCCATGTGCAGCTGTGTTCATTCCTGCTGGTTTGTCATGGAATCCTGGAATGGTTTGGGGTGGGAAGGACCTTAAAGCCCATCCAGGGACATTTTCCACTATCCCAGGTTGCTCCAAGCCCCATCCAAGTGGGGAAGTGGCCTTGGGCACTTCCAGGGATCCAGGGGCAGCCACAGCTTCTCTGGGAATTCCATCCCAGCCCCTCCTCACCTTCACAAGGAGGAATTCCTTCCCAATATCCCACCCATCCCTGCTCTCTGGCAGTGGGAAACCATTCCCCCTTGTCCTCACATCCTTTTCTTCTGCATCCTGGCCCCCCAATCCCTTTAAGCTGTCTCTGCACCATGAAATGATTGCACATGTCCTGACTCCCCAGATTCTCCGTGCTGGGGTGGGGGGCGGGAGGTGACTCCAGTGCTGTTTTCTCCTTAATTTCCTTAAATCTCCCTGATTCTCTTTCCCCTCCTGCCTCTCCTGCAGCCTGGGGGGGTTCCTAGGAGAGCCTCCAGGCGTGTCTAACCTTCCTTCTGTTCCCTCCTCACGCAGCGCGGAGCCAAGCCCAAAAAGGTGCTGTCTGTCCCTTCCCCGCGCGCGGCCGCATGCCGGGGCCATCGTCACCCTCACCGTCCCCATCCCGCCCCATCCCGGCGCTGCATGGCTGTCCCTGCATGTGCTCCCAGCCAGGGAGGGGACACGGCTGGGGGAGGTGGCACATCGCCCTGGAATCCTGGGATGGTTGGGTGGGAAAAGCCTCCGAGGCCAGCGATTCTCAGCGGTGTCCCCAAGTGTCACATCTGCAGGGCTGGGAGGTTCCCCCTGGAATGGGGACTGGCCCCCTGCTCTGGGCAGCCTCTTCCAGTGTTTTCCAGCTCTTTCCATGGAGGAATTTTCCCACTATCCAGCCTGAATCTGCCCTGGCACAAGCTGAGGCTGTTCCCTCACGGATATTTTTATAACCCCTAAAGCCTCCGGTGACTCGGGGACAAGTGGCACCTTGTCAGGGCTGTCCTGTCCCTGGGCTCTGGCTCCTCTTGGGGACACTCAAACCCACCTGGTTTGTGACAGTTACTGAAGGCAAAAATCTTTCGTGCAAGGATGAGCTGAAACTCCAAAGGCCTTGGCAAAGATTCCCAGAATAGCTTGGATTGGAATGGACACTAAAGCCAATCTCATTCCACACCACGGGCAGGGACACCAAATCATCATTCCCTGCAGGAAATTTGGGGATTTTTCTTTTCCCCTCTTGGGAATTTTGCCAATGGAAAAGCCAAGGTGGGCACTGGAGCTGTGGGAGAGGGGAGGGAGGTGTTACCTGTGCATCCTTTGGTCCAGATTTGCTTTCCAGCTGCTTTTGTGTTGATTTTTGGGTGGAAAAATCATCCAAAGAGCTCTGTTTGTCCATGGGAAGTCCAGAGGAGAGGAGCAATGTGGAATCTGTTGAGAGGCTGTGGAGAGAGGCAGGGAGCACCTGCCCCCCAGTGTCCCCTCCTGGTGTCCCCCAGATCCAGGTGTCTGCACGTCCCCGAGGCTGCAGGGGCTGTGTGGATCCCTCATCGTTGTCCTGCCAGCTCCAGGGGGCTCTGCTGGGATGGAATTCCAGTTTGGAATGTTGGGTTCTACCTTCCCTGTCCTTGTTCTGCTGGGTTTGCACTGCTCCGTGTCCCTGCTGTGTCCCCAGTGTCTGCTCAGAGCTGTGGCTGGGATTAGGATCACAGGGGTGTGACTGTCACTGTCCTGAGGATCTGGATCTGTCACTGTCACTGCCCTGAGGATCATGGATCTGTCACTGCTCTGGCAATTATGGGGGTGTGACTGTCACTGCCCTGGGGATCTGGGACGGTGACTGTCACTGTCCTGGCAATCATAGGGGTGTGACTGTCACTGTCCTGAGGATCATGGATCTGTGACTGTCACTGCCCTGGGGATCATGGATCTGTCACTGCCCTGGGGATCTGGGATCTGTCACTGTCACTGTCCTGGCAATCATGGGGGTGTGACTGTCACTGCCCTGGTGATCATGGATCTGTGACTGTCACTGCCCTGAGGATCATGGGGATGTGACTGTGACTGTCCTGGCAGTCTTGGATCTGTGACTGTCACTGTCCTGGGGATCTGGGGTGGTGACTGTCACTGTCCTGGGGATCATGGATCTGTGACTGTCCTGAGGATTGTAGTGACAGTCATTCTCCTGAGGACCATGGATCTGTGACTGTCCCTGTCCTGGGGATCTGGATCTGTCACTGTCACTGCCCTGGGGATCCTGGTTGGGTGACAGTCACTGCCATGGGGATCTGTGACTGTCACTGTCCTGGGGATCTGGATCTGTCACTGTCACTGCCCTGGGGATCCTGGTTGGGTGACAGTCACTGCCATGGGGATCTGTGACTGTCACTGTCCTGGGGATCTGGATCTGTCACTGTCACTGTCCTGGGGATCTGGATCTGTCACTGTCACTGCCCTGGGGATCCTGGTTGGGTGACAGTCACTGCCATGGGGATCTGTCACTGTCACTGTCCTGGGGATCTGGATCTGTCACTGTCACTGTCCTGGGGATCCTGGTTGGGTGACAGTCACTGCCCTGGGGATCTGTCACTGTCACTGCCCTGGGGATTGTGGGGATGTGACTGTCACTGCCCTGGGGATCTGTCACTGTCACTGCCCTGGGGATCTGGATCTGTCACTGTCACTGCCCTGGGGATCTGTCACTGTCACTGCCCTGGGGATCCTGGTTGGGTGACAGTCACTGCCCTGGGGATCTGTCACTGTCCTGGGGATCCTGGTTGGGTGACAGTCACTGCCCTGGGGATCTGTCACTGTCACTGTCCTGGGGATCTGGATCTGTCACTGTCACTGCCCTGGGGATGCTGGTTGGGTGACAGTCACTGCCCTGGGGATCTGTCACTGTCCCTGTCCTGGGGATCCTGGTTGGGTGACAGTCACTGCCATGGGGATCTGTCACTGTCACTGCCCTGGGGATCTGGATCTGTCACTGTCACTGCCCTGGGGATGCTGGTTGGGTGACAGTCACTGCCCTGGGGATCTGGATCTGTCACTGTCCTGACCCTCATCCTGGCTGCACGGCACACCTGACACAGGGATGTCCCCACTGAGGGACAGCCCCATGCCAGGCCCTGCTGTCCCCTCACAATTTAACCTTTTCAGCCATTCCTGGCCCTGAGAGCCCCCCCTGAGAGCCCCCCCTGCCCCTTGGGCAGCTCCTGCCCCACACAGGGACATGCCATCAGGATGGGGACCTGGATAATGAGAGTAATTAGCGGGTAAATCCTCGTTCCGGAGATTACAGCGGCTCCTGCGTGTCAAATATAGACTTTAATCGTGGGCAGAGCTGCTGCCAGATGGGCCTTGCCCCTGCTGGCTCCTTCCCTGTTTTCCATGGATTTGGGAGTGCTGTGGCCTTTGTGTCGTGCTGTCCCCAGGGCTCGGAGCAGGGGCTGCAGGACGCTGAGGGTCCTGTCCTTGCCTGTGACACTGTGTTGGGTGTCCTTGTTCTTGGAGCAGGAGGTCCACGCTGTCCTCAGGAGGTGCTGGCCTCTGTCCTGGGCCAGGCTGGCTGGGAAGGACCCCAAAATCTGGTTAAAGAGCAGGAAAAGGGTCTTTCCCAGGTCATTTTGGGGATGAAACAGGTTGTGTTGTCTTCATCCCCATGACAAAGTGTCTGTGGTGGTGACAGGCCAGTCCCTTCTGTAGTGCTGGGTGACACTGGGTCATGGATGTCACCTCCCAGGGACACAGAGGTGGCAGGGCTGTGATGGGAGCAGGGGAAGGCTCCAGCAAAAGCTCTGCCTCATTTGGGGGCGTCAGCATGAGCTGTCAGGGTCTGACCCATTCAGGGATCATGGAATTGTGGAATATTTAGGTTGGAAAAGCCCTCTGAGTCCAGCTGTTCCCTGGCACTGCCAAGGCCGTGTCCCCAAGTGCCACATCCACAGGTGGCACGTGCTGGTGCTGTGACCCTGCTGTTAAATCCTGTCCTGCCACCTCAGGTCACCTGTCCCCTGCTGCTGCAGCCAGTTTGATCCGGGGATTGTCCCTCGGCTGGATCAGGTTTGTCCCCCTCCAGTGACATCCCTGTTCTTTCATCCTCCCCGTGGCATTCCATGTGCCAGGGCTGGATTCCCGTGGTGTGTCCTGGGCTGGGCCTCCCTCTCTGCTGGGCACCTGCTCCCATCCCATGCCAGGGTGACCAGTTGGTGGCTGGGTCAGTGTCCGGGTGTTATCCCGGTGTTATCCCGGTGTTATCCCGGTCTCTGTGCAGGATTGGCCAGGTCAGTGTCTGGGTGTTATCCCGGTGTTATCCCAGTCTCCATGCAGGAGCAGCCGGGTCAGTGTCTGGGTGTTATCCTGGTGTTATCCCAGTCTCCATGCAGGAGTTGCTGTGTCCATGTCCAGGCTGTTATCCCGGTACTATCCTGGTCTCCATGCAGGAGTGGCTGGGTCAGTGTCTGGTTGTTATCCCGGTGTTATCCCAGTCTCCATGCAGGAGCAGCCGGGTCAGTGTCTGGGTGTTATCCTGGTGCTATCCCGGTGTTATCCCAGTGCTATCCCAGTCTCCGTGCAGGAGCAGCCAGGTCAGTGTCTGGCTGTTATCCCAGTGCTATCCCGGTCTCCGTGCAGGATTGGCCGGGTCAGTGTCCGGGTGTTATCCCGGTTTTATCCCGGTCCCCGTGCAGGAGGGACTGGGTCAGTGTCCGGGTGTTACCCTGGTACTATTCCAGTGTTATCCCGGTGTTATCCTGGTACTATCCTGGTCTCCATGCAGGAGTGGCCAGGTCAGTGTCTGGTTGTTATCCCGGTGTTATCCCGGTGTTATCCTGTGTTATCCCAGTCTCCGTGCAGGAGCAGCCAGGTCAGTGTCCGGGTGTTGTCCCGGTGTTATCCCGGTCTCCGTGCAGGATTGGCCGGGTCAGTGTCCGGGTGTTATCCCGGTTTTATCCCGGTCCCCGTGCAGGAGGGACGGTCAGTGTCTGGGTGTTATCCTGGTGTTATCCCAGTCTCCATGCAGGAGTGGCTGGGTCCATGTCCAGGTTGTTATCCTGGTATTATCCCGATCTTCATGCAGGAGCAGCCAGGTCAGTGTCCGGGTGTTACCCTGGTACTATTCCAGTGTTATCCCGGTGTTATCCCGGTACTATTCTGGTCTCCATGCAGGAGTGGCCAGGTCAGTGTCTGGGTGTTATCCCGGTGTTATCCCAGTGCTATCCCGGTCTCCGTGCAGGATTGGCCAGGTCAGTGTCTGGGTGTTATCCCGGTGCTATCCCGGTGGCTGGGGTCAATGTCTGGGTGTTATCCCGGTGCTATCCCGGTGCTATCCCGCTGCTATCCCGGTCTCCGTGCAGCAGCAGCTGGCCCGTTCCAGCCCGGGGCAGGTCCCAGCTGCTCTGTCGGACGCAGAGGGGCCACCCCCAGCCCCGTTAATCCTTTAAAGGAACGGATAATCCGATCAGCTCCAGACCCCAGCTCACCCCAGCTGGCCAGACCGTGTCCGTGGCAGGGCCTGGATGAAGCAGGGCTCATTTTCCAGCCGGGTGACAGCCCTGTGGCAGCTCTCTGTGTCCCCAAGGGAGCCTGTGGTGATGATTCTGATGTGGCCCCCTGGGGCCAGGAGCTGAGCAGCAGCTGGTGCTGCAAAGGATGACTCCATGGAAAAGAGCTGGAGTTAACCCTGGAATCTCCTCTCCAGTCCCCCCAAGAGCCAGGAATTCTCCCATCTGTGGTGCTGCCTTCTCATGGATTTAAGATAAAAAAAAAACCTCCCTTACCCATCCCTGAGGAGTTTCAGGGACAGCCCAAAGCACCTGGCACCATTTCCCTGGGGTTAAATTGCATTTTCTCCGTGCTGCTGCATTTATTGGATCTTTGTGTGGGAAGAGTTGATATATTCTGGATTTAGAGAGCAGAGCTGTGTGCGAGGAGAGGAGCTGGTTCATTAGAGCACCTCTAATACCCATAATTATCTTAACTTAAATCCTTGTGAGCCTGCACGTGGCTTCTCCAGAGATGGACATGGCACTGGGATCATTCAGGGGCTTAAAGCCATGGATCTGGGATGATTTCATCTGGAAATGCTTCAAAAAGGGTTCCTGGTTTGGGCCAGGGCTGGTGGGAATGGCAGGGAAATTCTCTTGGAGCATTGGAATGGATTTGAATGATCCCAAAAGCTGAGCCTGAGTCAGCTCTGGCTCCTGAACGGGTTTGTGGTGCTCAGGCTGGTGGAGCTGGGGGTTTCTTTGTTAAGAGATGCAATTCCAGCTCCCAAAAATGCCCCTTGGGAATGCTCCCCTGCCCCCAGCGCCTGCTGCCAGCCAGAGGGAGCTGCAGGAGAGCAGATCATGGAATGGGCTGGGCTAGGAGGGACCTTAAACCCATCCAGGGACACCCCCATTACCCTAGGTGGATCCAACCCCAATGTCCGACCTGGCCCTGGGCACTGCCAGGGATCCAGGGGCAGCCACAGCAAATCTGGGAATTCCAGCCCAGCCAGCAATTCCTTGCCAAGATCCCAGCCCAATCTCCCCTTGGCCAGTGGCAGCCATTCCCTGTGTCCTGTCCCTCTGTCCCTTGTCCCCAGTCCCTCTGCAGCTCTCCTGGAGCCCCTGCAGGGACTCCGAGGATTCCCTGGAACCTCCTTCCCTTCTCCAGGGGAACATTCCCAGCAATCCTAACTCCAGAGCAGAAGGGCTCCAGAATTATGGAATGGTTTGGATTGGAAGGGGCCTTAAAGCCCATCCAGTTCCATCCCTTGCCACGAGCAAGGACAGCTCCCACTATCCCAGACTGTTCCAAACTCCATCCAGCCTGGCCTTGGACACTTCCCCACAGCTGCTGGATTCCCTGATGCAGGGGTTTGTCAGGAATCAGATCCCAGCACAGATCAGTTGTCCCCAGTATGACATCCTCGAGGGGCTGCTTCCAGGGAATGTCAAAGAGGCCTTTAAATGCTTTTTCCAGGAGATTGGCAGGATTGTGCTGAGGGACTGGAAATACTGGAGGTAAAATTCCCTCTGTGTGTGGAGGTGAGCCCGGGGCACCCTGAGCTCCTCTCCCTTCACAGTGTGGGAATTTTGGGAAAAAACGCAGTTGGAATGGGAGCTGGATGAGTCTGTGTTCCTGTTACATAATATAAAATATCATAGGTGGGATTTAAGATCTGTGCATGGAAAGGGAGCTGCTGTCCTGCTCTCCAGCACTCCGTGGGGCATGGAGAGTTTGGAGATGGTGCTGGTGACATCCTCTGGGTTCCCAGCCGAGTTCTTGTCCAGGGACAACGGGAATGCCGGGCAGGAATTGTGGGAATGGTCCTGGCAGGGCAGCGAGCCTCAGGACGTGCTGCACACCACCCTGAGTGGCATTTTTAGGGCAGGGATTGTGGGGCAGGGGCTCTCCGAGGCCCGGGGGGGTCTCTGCGCACCCTCAGCCGTGCGGGGCTGCCCGGAGCTCCCGGCGATCCGCCCGGGGGTGCGGAGCTGGCGCTGGATGGCAGCGCGGCGAGATGATCCCTCTGTCCATCTGTCCCTCCCTGCGGGCTCGGCGCCGTCCATCTGTCCATCCGGGCTCCGCTCCGTCCGTCTGTCCGCTCCCGGGGGGTTCGCCCGGCGCTCGCAGCCGCCGGCGCGGGGCGGGGGCACCGCGGCGATACCGAGCGCAGCCACGGAGCCGCCCGCACCGCCGAGCTTCGGTGGGGGCTGTCCCGGGGGGGCCCCGAGCCGCTGAGAACCCCCCCCGTCCCCTCCCCGAGCGCAGCATCACACCCGCACCATCCTCATCCTCATCCGCCCGCCGCCCGGCTCGGTGCAGCGCCCGGCGGTGCGGCCCCTCCGCGGTGATGTCATGAGCCGCCGGGGCGGTGGTTGGAGCCACCGGCGGAGCGGGGACGAGCGGCCGCGGCCGGGGGGGGCTGCCCTGGAGCCCCTGAGCCCCCGCCGAGCCCCCGGGCAGGACGCGGCCATTTGGCGTGGCCGGCCGCGCTGACTGACCCGCTGCTCCGTCTCCTCCCGCTGCGGCCGTCCCTGCGCGACGATGAGGCAGGCCCCGGCCACACGCAAGGTACGGTCCGCGCCCGCCGCCCCCGGCACCGCAGCCCCGCTTCCCAAACGCCTCCTCGCTGGTTTTGCCCCGTTTTCCCCGTGTGGATGCTGCCGGGCTGTGACTGGGAGCGTGACGGGCTCGGGGAGGAGGGGGGCGGTGGGTGAGCATCGGTTCATGGCTGGCTGGCTTTGCCTTCCGAGCTCCCGGAGTCCCCTCTCCGTGTCACCCGGCCAACGCAGCGGCTCTGCGGCTCTGCCGGGGCCCTGTCCCCGCTGCGATGCCATCCCTGTCCCTGCTGTCGATGCCATCCCTGTCCCCGCTGCGATGCCATCCCTGCTCGGGGGGATGCCGATGCCATCCCCTCTGCCTGGGGGTGTCAGTGCTGTCCCTGCTGCCTGTGTTGTCCCCGCTGCCGGTGCCATCCCCACTCCAGAGGTGCCAATGCCATCCCTGCTGCTGTCCCTGTGCCCACGGCTGGTGCCATCCCTACTCTAGGGATGCCAGTGCCGTCCCTGCTGCTGTCCCTGCCCCACAGCCTGAGAGTGTCAGTGCTGTTCCTGCTGCTGGTGCCATCCCTGCTTCCAGTGCCACCGGTGCCCACCCTGGGGAAGCTGCGTGCCCATAATCCCGGTTTTCCTGCCAGCCACGCTGTTGGGTTCAGCCTTTGGCATTCCCAGAGGCTGGCAGTACCCGAGTCCCTGCCAGGCTGCCATTCCCGCAGGTGACAGCGCGGGCACTGGCCTATATGTTTATTTTTAGTGTAACCACGATGTCACTGCTCAGCTTAAAGAGAAATCCTGGCAATTTCAGGCTGATGGCAGGGAATAGACCCCAGTACCTGGCAGTAAATGCTCCTGATTTACACCTGCACCTCCCTGAGCCCAGACACCGACGCTCCTCGTCACGTGTCCCTGTTAATCCTCTTCCCCATGGAAAGTTTCACGGATGCTGCTTTCCCTCTGCCCCGTTGGAGCAGGCAGTGGGGGCTGCTGGTGCTCAGCCCCACGCCTGGATTCCATCCTGCTTTTCCCGTTGCTCCTCTCCTCACCCATGGAATCACACCTGTGAGACCAGGCACCTGCTGGGTGTTTGAAATGCAGAATTCCCAGCAGTATTCCAGGGAACCACACCCTGAGGGGCTCATCCCAGGGCTGAGACTCAGCTCCAGCAGAGGGGAGGTGCTTCCAAGGGGCCAAATTCCTGGGAATGGAGTGGGATGGCATCAGCATGGACCAGCACTGGATCAGGGCCTGGGCATCACCCCCAGCACTGCCTGCCCCACTCAGGAGCTGCTGCCAATCGGAATCCTCCTGGAAACTGGGAATCCTCCACAGCAGCAGCCACAGTCTGTGAAGTTCAGATTTGAAACCTTGAAACTTAATCCAGGAGAAGGCTCCAGTGACACCTCCCCTGTCCTGCAAGGTGACATTCACACTCCTGCTCATCCATCCAGCACTCCTGCTCCTGCCTGGATCGGGATTCCCACACCTGCAGCGGGACCAGATCAGGAGGGACTGAGACCCCACCTTCAGCAGGCAATGCTGACCCCAGCACAGTCAGTCCTTGCTATCCAGGAGGATTTTTCCAGAGTTCCTGCTGCCAGGAGCCGAGTCCATCTCGGAGCGCGCCGGTTCGGAGCCCCCAGCGCTCCCCTGGGAGCAGAGGTTTTGTAATTCCATCAAATATTGATGCAGCAGCATTACACAGCAGAGCCCAGAACCTCCATCCCCATCCATCCATCCCCAGGGAGGGGTTGGAGCATCCTGGGCCCAGGTGGGGCTGGAGCCTCTGTTCCCAGTGCTGGCATGATGCTGGACACTGGAAAATCCACGTCCCGTCCTGGTCACCGACTTTTCCAGAGCCCAGTGATGACTGGCTGGGGACAGATGGTGCCACCACAGAGGGGAGCCCGGCCATCCCCCATTCCTGATGGAGAGAGCAGCTGGAGCATCCCAGAGCATCCCTTTGCCATGGATCCCAGGGGTCCTGGAGCTCCAACTTTCAGTGGTCATCACATGGAGGGGACCAAAACTCCGAAGGATGCACAAAGCAGGATTATTCCCTGTCCTTCCACATGGCTTTAGGGATGGTTACCATGAGGCTTCTCCCTGTTTTTAGGGTTTGGTGTGGTTTGAGTCAGGGTTTGAGTTGGTGTCCCCCACCCCATGGCCAGGACAAGGCTCAGTGTCCCCCAGTTCAGGGCTCGGTGTCCCCCAGTTCAGGGCTCGGTGTCTCCTGGGACAGGGATCAGTGTCCCCCATCCAGGAAAAGGCTCAGTGTCCCCCAGAGAAGGATTTTGTGTCCCTCAGGACAGGACTCAGTCGTCTCAGGTGACATTTCCCCATGTCCAAGGACTCAGTGGTCAGTGTGGGACCCCCCAGCCCTGCCCCACTCCTGTCCCCCTCCACATGTGGAATTCCTGAAGAAGACATTTTCCAGGTGTTTCCCAGATTTTTGTTGCTGCTCCATGTTGCTTACTTGAACTTTGGGAAGATGCTGGAGAGCTCCTGAAGAGCATCCTGAGGGTTCCACCTGAGGGTCTGGAACTTCTGCTGCTGCAATTCCATTTTCCTGACCAATCTGGTCACTCAGGAGATGTCGTGGAAGATGGGAATGTCTTCCCTTGGGACTGACATGGAATACAGCCTTTGGGAGAAGGCTGCAAGTGAGCAGAGCAAGATTTAGCTGAAGCAATGCCAGAGGTGATGGGAAATTTGGAAGTGCAAAGACATGCAGGTTTATATTGAAAACAGGGAAATAGAGCTCCGAGGTTTCCCGAGGCCTCGGGAGGGAACACGGCCGTGTTGGAGATCAGCTGGAGCTGCTGATGGTCCCTGCTGGGCTCCGTGTGCCTCACGTCCCCATCCTGGATGTGGGATCATGTGGCAGTGCCATTATCCATCTGTTCTGCTCCTGCTTATTCCCAGCTGGGATTAGGTCATGGAATCAGAAATGAGGGAGAGTGTGGAAGTGCTCCAAGGCTGCAGCTGGACAGATGTTCCCAATGCCCACCCGCTGTCCCCCAGGACCAGCCTGGTCACTCCTCCTTTTCCATCCATTAGGGATTGTTTTTAAGGGGAAAAATACTGAATAATTTCATATTTGTCTCTGTTCCAGGCTGGGCCCCGTGGCCTTCCCTCCCTGAGCTGCTGCATGTGCATGGAGGGGTGCGGGGGGTCCTGCCCCAAAATCATGGATGATTTAATTCCAGCCATGAAAGGAAAAGTTGGGAGCGTGGGATCAGCGCTGTGCTGTCCCTGGAGCTTTTGGTTAAACAAAGCAGAGCCTGGGGGCTCTGGGGCAGCTGGTCCAGGGTGCTCTGGGCCCTTTGGAAAACCAGAGGGATGAGGAGAGGAGAAAACTCATGTTTAAGATTAAATCCTTTCCACCTCCTACTCTGGGGGTCTCTGGGAAAGGCGTGGGAGGTCAAACCCCCCATGCCCACAGAGCCTGGAATGCCCAGCCAACCTGAACCATGCTTTGCCTCTGAAGAGCAAAATTCCTTGGAAATACAAGGTGGATGTGCCCTGGGGTGTGTGTAGGGTTGGCATGGGGGTTCAGGATGTGCCCTCTGTCCCCAGCCCTGTCCCCACACTGGGCTGGAGGGGCGGGGATGGAGCTTGGGGGTGGCTGTGCTGACTCTGGGCTCTGCTCCTGTGGTTCCTGGGAGCTGTGCCAGGGAATCCCCTGGGAGCTGTGCCAGGGGGTCCCATGGGTTCTCTGCCCATGGAGTGGGTTAACGAGCCCCCACGCTAACGACGCCGCAAGCGCCCGGTGCCACTGGGCACGCTAACGATGCCGGGCGCACTAACGATGCCGTGCTGTCTTTTGTCTCCTTTCCCTGCTCTGCCGCCGCCGGCTGTTCTCTGCTCCTCTGTCCCTGTGTGACTGTCTGTCCTCTCTGCTTCTGCTCCCGCTGCCCTCCAGAGCACCGCCCGCCGGCCCAAGGTGAGCAGCCACGGTGGGGGCACCGAGCGCGGGGGGCACCGGGCGCCGACGGCCCCGTGGGTGCCGGCGCCACGCAGAGCATTGGGTGTCAGCCCCGTCACAGGCATGGATCACCGGGTGCCAGCAGCACCGCAGACAGGATCCACGGGGTGCCATTCCCACTCACACATGGGCCATTAGGTGCCAATGCCATGGGCCATTGGGTACCAGCCCCATTCAAACATGGGCCATTGGGTGCCAGCCCCACTCACACATGGGCCATTGGGTGCCAGCCCCACTCACACATGGGCCATTGGGTGCCATTCCCACTCAAACACGGGCCATTGGGTGCCAATGCCATGGGCCATTGGGTGCCAGCCCCACTCACACATGGGCCATTGGGTGCCATTCCCACTCAAACACGGGCCATTGGGTGCCAATGCCATGGGCCATTGGGTGCCAGCCCCACTCAGACATGGGCCATTGGGTGCCAGCCCCACTCACACATGGGCCATTGGGTGCCATTCCCACTCAAACACGGGCCATTGGGTGCCAATGCCATGGGCCATTGGGTGCCAGCCCCACTCACACATGGGCCATTGGGTGCCATTCCCACTCAAACACGGGCCATTGGGTGCCAATGCCATGGGCCATTGGGTGCCAGCCCCACTCAGACATGGGCCATTGGGTGCCAGCCCCACTCACACATGGGCCATTGGGTGCCATTCCCACTCAAACATGGGCCATTGGGTGCCAATGCCATGGGCCATTGGGTGCCAATCCCACTCAAACATGGGCCATTGGGTGCCATTCCCACTCAAACATGGGCCATTGGGTGCCAATCCCACTCAAACATGGGCCATTGGGTGCCAATCCCACTCAAACATGGGCCATTGGGTGCCATTCCCACTCAAACATGGGCCGTTGGGTGCCATTCCCACTCAAACATGGGCCATTGGGTGCCAGCCCCACTCACACATGGGCCATTGGGTGCCAGCCCCACTCACACATGGGCCATTGGGTGCTAGCCCCACTCACACATGGGCCATTGGGTGCCAATGCCATGGGCCATTGGGTGCCAGCCCCACTCACACATGGGCCATTGGGTGCCAGCCCCACTCACACATGGGCCATTGGGTGCCAGCCCCACTCACACATGGGCCATTGGGTGCCATTCCCACTCAAACACGGGCCATTGGGTGCCAATGCCATGGGCCATTGGGTGCCAGCCCCACTCAGACACGGGCCATTGGGTGCCAGCCCCACTCACACACAGGCCACTGGGTGCCAACCCCATTCAAATGTGGGCCATTGGGTGCCAGCCTCACTCAAACACAACCCATTGGTTTCCAATCCCACCCAAACATGATCCATTGGTTCCCAATCCCACCCAAACATGATCCATTGGGTGCCAACCCCACTCAAACACAACTTGTTGAGTGCCAACCCCACTCACAAACAATCCATTTTTGCCAGTCCCACTCAAACATGATCCGTTTGGTGCCCATCCCACCACAGACACAATCTATTTGATACCAACCCCATTCAAACACAATCCATGGGGTATCAACCCCACTCAAACATGGTCCATTGGGTGCCAGCCCCACTGAAACATGGCCATTCTTGTGGAAGCCAACTCAGACATGGTCCATTGGGTGCCAACCCTACCCAAACATGGTCCATTGGGTGCCAACCCCACTCAAACATGGCCGTTCTTGTGGAAGCCAACCCAAAGACGATCCACTGGTGGCCAGCCCCACTCAAGCACACCCCACTGGTTCCCAGCCCACCGTTGTCCTTTCACCTCGTTGTGCAGAGCCCAGAGGAGCTCCCGGCGGTGATGGACTCCCCTGGAGCAGGTCCAGATCCCTGGGGACCCTCTCCCAGGATGGAACAGCGTGCAATCCATGTGGCAGTGCCCGGGCAGTGCCAGGGGGTCCCTGTGGGGGCTGCGGGTCCCTGACTGTCCCAGTTTGTGCCGGGTGTTCAGTGGGATCTGAGTGGGGTCTGAGCGAGCCTGAGGTGTCAGGCAGGGCTGTGTGGTCCCAGCTGGCCTTCAGGAGCTGCTCCAGCCAGCAGCATTCACCTTGGGAAGGGACTTGGGGCTTGAAGAGACAGAATGTGGGAGAGAAATCCTTAGAGTTTGGAGATGGAGAACCCTCCTGCAGGAAGGACTCCATCCTCAGTGGGTGCCTCCAGCACCTCGCTGCAGGCAGGGGTGGATTCCATCAGCCCCAGGGCTCTGGGATCCCCCCTGCCCTGGCTTTGCATGGTTCTTGTTGATGTCTCTGCAGGAATGTCCCCTGGGACCTCCTGCTCCTCTGGCCTCACAGCTGCACTGGGCAGGGAGGTGGAGTTGGATCCTGGAATGGGTTGGGTTGGAAGGCACCTAAAGCCCATCCAGCTCCACCCAGGAGCAGCTCCCACTGTCCCTGGTGGCTCCAAGTCCCATCCAGCCTGGCCTTGGACACTTCCAGGGGTGTGGCAGCCACAGCTTCTCTGGGCACCCTGTGCCAGGGCCTCAGCTCCCTCACAGCCTGGAATTCCTTCCCAGTATCCCATCCATCCCTGCCCTCTGGGATCTGTGACCCCAAAAGCACCAGGAACAACAAACATCTTTGTTTTGGGCTGTGTCTGAAAGAGAGCTCGTGGGGCTTGGTGCCACCCAGAAATTCCCTGTTTTCTGTGCCTGGGAGAACTGGGATCATCCCAGGAGGGCGGGCTGGGCCTGTCTAAGTGCTGCTGGACTTGCTGCAGTCAGGTTAACTCAGATTTGCCTCTATTTTGGGGACAATAAGGGCAGAGGGTGAATGTTTCTCAGCTGTGCCTCTGGGTGAAACCACACACTTGGTGAACCCTCATGGCACCAAAAATTCCATTTCCAGAAATAAAATCAGGAAATTTCATTTACACAGTCAGAGGTGAGTGGTCCAGAAACAGGGTCCATGAGGAGACCAGTGGGAGCCTGGGGGGCACCTGGTGCTTCCTTCATCCCTTTTCCCCCTGCCTGGGCTCAGACAGTGATTAATTAACAGCCTCATTAGCGCTAATGAAGCAGCACCAGACCCTGCTGGACTCTGGGAACTCACTCCTTGTTGATTTTCTTGTTGCTCCCCTAAAACTGGGTTCTCATCTTGGTGGACTCTGAGGTTTTGCTGTCTCACCCTCTGGAGCTGGGAAATGGAATCCTGGAATGGTTTGGGTTGGGAGGAACCTTGGAGATCATCCAGTGCCACTGCAGGGACACCTCCCACGATCCCAGGGTGCTCCAAGCTGGCCTTGGCCACTTCCAGGGATGTGAGGCAGCCACAGCTCCTCTGGGAAACGTGTGGAGTCCTTCCCCAATGGACCATCCATGAATTCTCTCCCAGCCCAGCTTTTCCAGAGCAGAATTCCTGGGGGTCCCACAGTGCCACAAGTCAGTGACACTATTGGAAATGGGAATCTGGGAGTCACCAGAGGAGCCACGGCGGGATGCTGTGGGAGCACCATCCCTTGGGGTGTCCCCCCTGACTCCCCCTCGCCCTGCTGGTGTTTTGCAGCCCACCCGGACCCCCACATCATCGGCGTCCGGCGGCACCGCCGGGCCCTCGGGCTCGGCCTCGGCGTCCGGCGGGGAGATGAGCAGCAGCGAGCCGGGCACGCCCGCCCAGACCCCGCTGGTGGCCCCCGTCATCCCCACGCCCTCCCTCGGCTCCCCCGGGGCACCCCCGGTGCCCTCGCCCACCAAGGTGAGCCGTGCCCAGGTGAGCTCTGCCCTGAGCGCCGGCTGGGCTCTGCCAGTGCTCCCCGGCACAGGGAAGGGTAGAAAATTGCACTGAGCTCTGGGAGGAGGAGGCGCCCTGGAGGGTCCTGGGGGTGGTCACTGGCTGTGGGAGGAGCATTGGGACAGGTCAGAGCTGGCCAGGAAAGGCAGCACAGCTGGGGGACCACTTCCAAAGAGAATTCCCATCCCTTCCCAAAGCCCTGTGGGACACGGCTGGCATCGGGGCAGCTTGGCAGGGTTGAGGCTCTGAGTCAGAGCTTGATCCTATTAAATTGGCAGCTCCCACTGGGGTGGAGGGGCTGGGGACCCTCCTGCCTTGGGATGGAAAGACCCCTTGGAGAGGCTCGGGATTTCCCAAACTTGGGAGAATTGGGGTGGAGAGACCAGCAGGGATGCACTGGGGGCCCTCCTGCCTTGGGATGGACCTCTTGGAGAGGCTCAGGATTTCCCAAACTTGGGAGAATTGGGGTGGAGAGACCAGCAGGGATGCACGGGGGGCCCTCCTGCCTCAGGATGCAGAGCCCACCTGGAAAGATGCAATATTTCCCAAATTTGGAGATTTTTAATCATTACAGAATTATTCCCGTTTGGATCTTTAAAAAACTTTTTCATCACTTTCATCCAGCTTTGATTAATGAGTTAATTAGAGCTGGAGAGAGATTTGGGGCACAAGGGCAGGGAGGGAATAGCAGGAGAGGATGAGGCTGTGGAATTGTGTGTGGGAGGGAGAGCTGGGGAGGGCACCCCAGGGTGGGAATAGGGGATGTCCCCACCTGTGTCCCCATTCCCAGGGCTCTCTGGTGACTGGTTTCTGTAACTGGGTGCAGAAGTGGCTTTTTTGGGGACATCAGAATATCCAGGCTGGAAAAGCAGCAGAGGAGGAATCTATGAGAGATTCTGGATTTTTCCAAGAAATTCCATGGAATTCCTTGCTGTCACCCAGCTTTGGGATTTGAAGCTTTACCCTGCTGCCAGGGAGGGAGGTGACATCCCTTTGTCCCTGCAGCCCTTCCTTGGGGAATGCTGGCATCAGCCTTTCCCTGTCCTGGGAGCTGAGCTGCTGGAAAAGGACCTGGATCAGTTTTCCCAGGGGGGAGATCACCTGGGAATGACATGGATGCTGCAGTGGGATCAGGCAGCCACAGCCTCTCTGGGCACCCTGTGCCAGGGCTTCCCCACCCTCACAGCCAGGAATTCCTTCCCAATATCCCATCTAATCCTGGTCTCTGCAGTGGGGAGCCATTCCCCCTTGTCCTGGCACTCCAGGCCGTTGTCCCAAGCCCCTCTCATCTCAAACTGCCCCAATATCCATGACCAAAGCCAGGCCAGCTTCCCTGGGCTTCCAGGAACATCCCCAGAGCTCTGGGATGTCCCTGCTCCTTCCCTAATTCTTGGCTCGGTGTTGTAGGAGGAGGAGAATCTCCGTGCTCAGGTCAGGGACCTTGAGGAGAAGCTGGAGACACTGAAAATCAAGAGAAATGAGGACAAGGCAAAGCTCAAGGAGCTGGAGAAGTACAAGATCCAGCTGGAGCAGGTGCAGGAATGGAAGAGCAAAATGCAGGAGCAGCAGGCTGACCTCCAGAAGCGCCTGAAGGAGGCCAAGAAGGTGAGTGAGTGTCCCTGGGAATGGGGCAGTGCCTGGAGAGGTGACTCCAGGAGGAATTCCAGCCCTGCCAAACCATTCTGGGAGGAAATTTTCCCAATATCCAGCTAAACCTCCCCTGGTGCACCTGAAGGTTTTTTCCTCTGCTCCAAATCAATGTTGGGTCTATCTGGGAATCAGGCTGAGCCAAGGTGGGATTTGAATTCCTTATTCCCTCTCTTTCCAGGTGCTTCCCTCTTCCTCTCTCCAGATGTTTCTCATTTCTATCTGTCTCTCCAGGTGCTTCCCTCTTCCCTCTGTCTGTCCAGGAGTTCCAGGTGCTTCCCTTTCCCCCTCACCTGTGCCTGCAGCTCCCAGGGTTCCATCCAAGCAGCCAAAGAGTGTTTCCTTCTCCCTGCCCTACTTTTCCACGGTGGATTCCTGGTTTCTTTCCCCAGGGATTTCTCTGTCTGCTCCAGTATTCCCTGTCCCCTTACCTTTGTCCTCACCTGCAGATGCTTCTCCTGCCAGGCTCTTTGGGTGTGGAGCAGGGAAGAGGGGCGTGGGACACCCTGGAGTGCCGGGCTGTCCCCTCCCATCCCAGATATCCCAGTGCCCACTGGATCTGGGAGAGCCTTGAGGATCAGTAATTTCCTGAGGGCTGTTGTGGGGTCTCTCCAGACTTGGGGGGTCCCCTCACCCGCTGTGCTTGCCCACAGGAAGCCAAGGATGCCCTGGAAGCCAAGGAGAGGTACATGGAGGAGATGGCAGACACGGCCGACGCCATCGAGATGGCCACGCTGGACAAGGAGATGGCCGAGGAGCGGGCAGAGTCCCTGCAGCAGGAGGTGGATTCCCTCAAGGAGAAGGTGGAATACCTCACCATGGACCTGGAGATCCTCAAGCACGAGATTGAGGAGAAAGGTGGGAAGGGAGAGGGACTTTGGGCTTGGAGAATGGGGAAGGGGTGGGGTTAGGTGGGAAAGTGGGAAGGAATTCTTCTCTGTGAGGGTCCTGAGGCCCTGGGATGAATTGTTCCAGAGAAGCTGTGGCTGCTGCATCCCTGGAAGTGTCCAAAGCCAGGTTGGATGGGGTTTGGAGTAGCCTGGGATAGTGGAAGGTGTCCCTGCCCATGTCAGGAGGTGGGAATGGGTGGGATTTAAGGTCCCTTCCCACCCAAACCAGTCTGGGATTCTGATTCTTCCCTTCCTCTGCAGGCTCTGATGGAGCAGCATCCAGCTACCAGGTCAAACAGCTGGAGGAGCAGAACGCCAGGCTCAAGGAGGCTCTTGTCAGGTGGGAGCCCACCTGTGCTTCCCCAAATTCCTTCCCAGTGATCCCAGTCCTTCTCTGGAGCAGCCCATGTCATTCCTGCTGATGTCTGGGATCTTTGCTGAGCTCTTAAAGCATCCACAGGGAAGGGAGAGTCCCTTGTCACAGGGGATGGGGACAATGAGCCACTCCAGACCATCATTCCCTATGGAATGCTTCATTCCCTATGGATGTGGTGCTCAGTATCCCAGCACTGTTCTCCAGAGCCTGCCCAGCCCTGGGATCCACCTTTCCCTGGATGATCCCACCTTCCAGGGCTTGGGGCTCAAGAGCTTTTTATTTGGGAATCCACAGCCAAGAAGTCAGGTGGTGCCCATCCCTTGGTGTAAATGAGCTGGATTTTGGGAACGTTGCTCATGTCCCCAGCAGGGAGGGGCAGGTGGGGATGGATGAGCTCCGTTGTCCTGCCTGGAGCAGGCAGGGGCTCTGGGGAGGGCCCAGGCACTCCTGGGCTGGCCCTGACGGGAGCTGGGGCTGTCCCAGGATGCGGGACTTGTCCGCCTCGGAGAAGCAGGAGCACGTGAAGCTCCAGAAGCAGATGGAGAAGAAGAACACGGAGCTGGAGTCGCTGCGGCAGCAGCGGGAGAAGCTGCAGGAGGAGGTGAAGCAGGCGGAGAAGACGGTGGATGAGCTCAAGGAGCAGGTGAGGGACAGCTGGGCTGGGATATTTGGGATGTTCCTGGACATTTGGAGCAGTTTGGGGACATTCGGGGCATTGAGACTCCTGGAGATCCCACGGCAGGAACCAACACTCCTGGTCTCATATTCCCCAATTCCAAACCCTGTTCCAGCAGCAGGGCTGTGCTGGGCTCTGCCTGGAGGTGGGGTGTGTCCTGGAGCAGGGATGGATGGGGATGTGTGTCCTGATGGGATGGATTGGGATGTGTGTTCTGGCACATGTATGGATTGGGATGTGTGTCCTGATGGGATGGATTGGGATGTGTGTCCTGGAGCAGGGATGGATTGGGATGGCAGGGATGGATTGGGATGTGTGTCCTGGCAGGGATGGATTGGGATGTGTGTCCTGGAGCAGGGATGGATTGGGATGTGTGTCCTGGAGCAGGGATGGATTGGGATGGCAGGGATGGATTGGGATGTGTGTCCTGGAGCAGGGATGGATTGGGATGGCAGGGATGGATTGGGATGTGTGTCCTGGCAGGGATGGATTGGGATGTGTGTCCTGGAGCAGGGATGGATTGGGATGTGTGTCCTGGCAGGGATGGATTGGGATGTGTGTCCTGGAGCAGGGATGGATTGGGATGTGTGTCCTGGAGCAGGGATGGATTGGGATGTGTGTTCTGGCACATGGATGGATTGGGATGGCAGGGATGGATTGGGATGTGTGTCCTGGAGCAGGGATGGATTGGGATGGCAGGGATGGATTGGGATGTGTGTCCTGGAGCAGGGATGGATGGGGATGTGTGTCCTGGAGCAGGGATAGATTGGGATGTGTGTTCTGGCACATGGATGGATTGGGATGTGTGTCCTGGCAGGGATGGATTGGGATGTGTGTTCTGGCACATGGATGGATTGGGATGTGTGTCCTGGAGCAGGGATGGATTGGGATGTGTGTCCTGGAGCAGGGATGGATTGGGATGTGTGTCCTGAAGCAGGGATGGATTGGGATGGCAGGGATGGATTGGGATGTGTGTCCTGGAGCAGGGATGGATTGGGATGGCAGGGATGGATTGGGATGTGTGTCCTGATGGGATGGATTGGGATGTGTGTCCTGGAGCAGGGATGGATTGGGATGGCAGGGATGGATTGGGATGTGTGTCCTGGAGCAGGGATGGATTGGGATGGCAGGGATGGATTGGGATGTGTGTCCTGCTGGGATGGATTGGGATGTGTGTCCTGGCAGAGATGCATTGGGATGTGTGTCCTGGTGTGGAGTTGTATTGGGATGTGTGTCCTGGCACATGGATGGATTGGGATGTGTGTCCTGGACTATGGATAGATTGGGATGTGTGTCCTGGAGCATGGATGGATTGGGATGTGTGTCCTGGAGCAGGGATGCATTGGGATGTGTGTCCTGGCAGGTGGACGCAGCGCTGGGTGCTGAGGAGATGGTGGAGACTCTGACAGAGAGAAACCTGGATCTGGAGGAGAAGGTCCGGGAGCTGCGTGAGACCGTCGGGGACCTGGTAAGGCAGAATTCCTGGGACAGCAGCTGCTCCAGGGGCTGGGGAAGCTCTCCAGAATTCCCTGGGACAGCAGCTGCTCCAGGGGCTGGGGAAGCTCTCCAGAATTCCCCAGGAGAGCAGCTGCTCCGGGGGCTCGGGAAGCTCTCCAGAATTCCCTGGGACAGCAGCTGCTCCAGGGGCTGGGGAAGCTCTCCAGAATTCCCTGGGACAGCAGCTGCTCGGGGGGCTGGGGAAGCTCTCCAGAATTCCCTGGGACAGCAGCTGCTCCGGGGGCTGGGGAAGCTCTCCAGAATTCCCTGGGACAGCAGCTGCTCGGGGGGCTCGGGAAGCTCTCCAGAATTCCCTGGGACAGCAGCTGCTCCAGGGGCTCGGGAAGCTCTCCAGAATTCCCTGGGACAGCAGCTGCTCGGGGGGCTCGGGAAGCTCTCCAGAATTCCCTGGGACAGCAGCTGCTCGGGGGGCTCGGGAAGCTCTCCAGAATTCCCTGGGACAGCAGCTGCTCCAGGGGCTCGGGAAGCTCTCCAGAATTCCCTGGGACAGCAGCTGCTCCAGGGGCTGGGGAAGCTCTCCAGAATTCCCTGGGACAGCAGCTGCTCGGGGGGCTCGGGAAGCTCTCCAGAATTCCCTGGGACAGCAGCTGCTCCAGGGGCTCGGGAAGCTCTCCAGAATTCCCTGGGACAGCAGCTGCTCCAGGGGCTCGGGAAGCTCTCCAGAATTCCCTGGGACAGCAGCTGCTCGGGGGGCTCGGGAAGCTCTCCAGAATTCCCTGGGACAGCAGCTGCTCGGGGGGCTCGGGAAGCTCTCCAGAATTCCCTGGGACAGCAGCTGCTCGGGGGGCTCGGGAAGCTCTCCAGAATTCCTGGGACAGCAGCTGCTCCAGGGGCTCGGGAAGCTCTCCAGAATTCCCTGGGACAGCAGCTGCTCGGGGGGCTCGGGAAGCTCTCCGGAGTACCGGGACACCTCCGAGCCACACCGTGTGACTTTGTTCCCCCGGCGCCACCTCCCTGCAGGAAGCCATGAACGAGATGAACGACGAGCTGCAGGAGAACGCCCGGGAGACGGAGCTGGAGCTGCGGGAGCAGCTGGACATGGCCACGGCGCGCGTGCGCGAGGCCGAGAAGCGCGTGGAGGCCGCGCAGGAGACCGTGGCCGACTACCAGCAGACCATCAAAAAGTACCGCGAGCTCACGGCTCACCTGCAGGTGCGGCCCTCTGGGGCACCTCCAGCTCCTCCTGGAGCTCCCCTCAGCTCTCTCTCAGCCAGGAGAGCCAGAGGGAGCATCCCCCTGGAATGCCCTGGGCACGGCTTGGAGCTGAGTGGGTTCTTTGTGGGGTTTCCATAGGGATCTCCCAGTGCCTTCTCCTACAGGGGTAGGCTGGGAGAGCTGGGAATGTCCATGAAGGCTTCAAGGAGATCTCAAAGCCCCTTTCAGTGCCTTAAAGGGGCTCCAGGAGAGCTAGAGAGGGATTTGGGACAAGGGTTGGAGGGACAGGACGCAGGGAATGGCTCCCCACTGGTAAAGTGGAGATTTAGATGGGATATTGGGAAAACGTTCTTCCCTGTAGGGGCTGTCCCAGCCCTGGGCTCAGGTCTGCTGGCAGGGAAGGGAGCTGGGGAGTGAGCCTGTGGATATTCCTGGGCTGGGACACACTCAGTGCCTCTCCCTCCCCTCCGCCTTCACTGGGTGTTGCACAAGGAGCCCCCCGAGGAGGAGGTGCTGGGAGCTTTGGGGAGAGGCTTGCTGGGGGTGTGGGGTCCCTGATCTCCGTGTCCCCGTGTCCCCGTGTCCCCGTGGCCAGGACGTGAACCGGGAGCTGATGAGCCAGCAGGAAGCGTCTGCAGAGAAGCAGCAGCAGCCGCCCCCAGAGATGTTCGACTTCAAGATCAAATTTGCAGAGACAAAAGCTCACGCCAAGGTAGGGCCAGCAGGAGACCTGGATGGGCTTATCCATACTCTGGGACTGGCTCCAGGGTATTCCCAGAGTTGTGGCTGTCCCTGGATCCCTGGAAATGTCCCAAAGCTGGGTTGGACAGGGCATGGAGCAGCCTGGGCTGGTGGGAGGTGTCGGGTGGAATGAGATGGGTTTTAAGGTTCTTCCAATCCAAACCATTCCAGGATTTTGGAGCCCTTCTGCTCTGGAGTCAAGCTGGGAGAGCTGGGAATGTTCACCTGGAGAAGGGAAGGCTCTGGGGAGAGCTCAGAGCCCCTTCCAGGACCTAAAGGGGCTCCAGGAGAGCTGGAGAGGGTCTGGGGACAGAGATGGAGGCACAGGACACAGGGAATGGCTTCCCACTGGAAAAGTGGAGATTGAGATGGGATATTGGGAAAAAATTCTTCCCTGTGAGGGTGGTGAGGCCCTGGAAGGGATTTCCCAGATAAACTCTGGCTCCCCCACCCCTGGACGTGCCCAAGGCCAGGCTGGAGCACCCTGGGATAGAGGAGGTGGCACGGGGTGACAATGGGAGATCCCAGACAGGCCATGGGGCATTCCCCAAGGAGCAGGGTGCCATGAGTGATCCCCTGAGGCGGGCTGTGCCGGGGAGGCTCCGGAGCAGCCGGGTGACTGGGTGTCCCTCAGGCCATCGAGATGGAGCTGCGGCAGATGGAAGTGCAGCAGGCCAACCGCCACGTGTCCCTCCTCACCTCCTTCATGCCCGACAGCTTCCTGCGGCACGGCGGCGACCACGACTGCGTCCTGGTGCTGCTGCTCATCCCACGCCTCATCTGCAAGGTGGGCAGAGCCCCTGGCTGGCAAACCACTCCTTTGGCCCCAGGGGATTTGGGGATTTGGGGTGTTTGCTGCTGGAGAGCTTCCCAAGGTTCTGGAGTGACTGGAGTTGCCATCCCTCGAGGGGTTCTGGTGGGATATTGGGAAAATTGCTTCTGGAAAGGGTTGTCCACAGCTGGCACAGCTGCTCAGGGCAGTGTGGAGTGCCCATCCCTGGGGACATTTAACAGCTCTGGATGTGGCTCAGGGCAGTGTGGAGTGCCCATCCCTGAGGGATTTCCCAGCTCTGTGGATGTGGCTCAGGGCAGTGTGGAGTGCCCATCCCTGAGGGATTTAAAGCTCTGTGGATGTGGCTCAGGGCAGTGTGGAGTGCCCATCCCTGAGGGATTTAAAGCTCTGTGGATGTGGCTCAGGGCAGTGTGGAGTGCCCATTCCTGAGGGATTTCCCAGCTCTGTGGATGTGGCTCAGGGCAGTGTGGAGTGCCCATCCCTGGGGGATTTCCCAGCTCTGTGGATGTGGCTCAGGGCAGTGTGGAGTGCCCATCCCTGAGGGATTTAAAGCTCTGTGGATGTGGCTCAGGGCAGTGTGGAGTGCCCATCCCTGAGGGATTTAAAGCTCTGTGGATGTGGCTCAGGGCAGTGTGGAGTGCCCATCCCTGGGGGCATTTAACAGCTCTGTGGATGTGGCTCAGGGCAGTGTGGAGTGCCCATTCCTGAGGGATTTAAAGCTCTGGATGTGGCTCAGGGCAGTGTGGAGTGCCCATCCCTGAGGGATTTCCCAGTTCTGTGGATGTGGCTCAGGGCAGTGTGGAGTGCCCATTCCTGAGGGATTTAAAGCTCTGTGGATGTGGCTCAGGGCAGTGTGCAGTGCCCATCCCTGAGGGATTTAAAGCTCTGTGGATGTGGCTCAGGGCAGTGTGGAGTGCCCATCCCTGGGGGCATTTAACAGCCCTGTGGATGTGGCACTTGGGGACATGGTCAGTGGTGGTGCTGGGTGAACAGTTAGACTCAGTGCTCTTAAGGGTCTTTTCCAACCTAAATAATTCCATGATTCCACGATTATAAAATGGTCTGGGAGGAGGGAAGGGGAGGAAGCAGCCAGGGGTGGTGACTCAGCAGTGAGAGCGCTCAGTGGCCACTTTGCAAGGACAGGTCACTTTTTGGGGCTGCATGGGCTGTTCCCCACGGCTCAGCAGGACCCGGCAGGGAAGCGTGGGATGCCCTGAAGGATTTCCCTGTCCCCCCAGGCCGAGCTGATCAGCAAACAGGCGCAGGAGAGGTTCGAGCTGAGCGAGAGCTGCGCGGAGCGGGCGGGGCTGCGCGGAGCCCCGGGGGAACAGCTCAGCTTCGCCGCCGGCCTCGTCTATTCCCTGAGCCTGCTCCAGGCCACGCTCCACAAATACGAGCAGTGAGTGCCCGCCCCTTCCCTCCCTCCCTCTGCTCCGGGGATCTGGGGAGCCGGGCTGGGAAAGGGTGGTGGGGTCGCTTTTATGGCCTTCCCATTTCTCTGTGAGCCTCCTTGTGGGTCCTTCCCAAGGGATGGTGTGGGAAGGGATTTTGGGAGCTGGGCTAGGAAAAAAGAAAAAAGAGAAAAAAAAAATCAGTGGGATCCCTTTCACCATGAGCTCTCTGTGTTCCTCAAGAGATCACATGGGATCTGGGGAGCCAAGCTGGAAAAAAGCTCTGGGTTCTCTTTGTCCATGATCTCTCTGTGTCCCTCAAGAAATCACATGGGATCTTGGGAGCCAAGCTGGAAAAAAGCTCTGGGTTCTCTTTCTCCATGACCTGTCAGTGTCCCTCTCAGAGGGTGACATGGGGAGGGATTTTAGGAGCCAGGCTAGAGAAAAACAGCAGAATCCCCTTATTCCCCTGTGAAGATCTCCTTCTCCATGACTTCATGTCCCTCTCAAAGTGTGACTTGGGAAGGGATTTTGGGAGCCAGGCTAGAGAAAAACAGCAGAATCCCCTTATTCCCTAGTGAGGATCTTCTCCATGACCTCTCAGTGTCCCTCTCAAAGGGTGACTTGGGAAGGGATCTTGGGAGCCAGGCTAGAAAAAAGCAGTGGGATCCCTTTATAACCTTATGAAGATCCCCTTCTCTGTGACCTCTGTGTGTCCTTCCCAAGAGGTGACACATGAAGGAATTTTGGGAGCCAGTCTAGGAAAAAGCAGCAAGATCCCCGTCTCTGTGATCTCTCCGTGTCCTTCCCAAAGGATGACATGGGAAGGAATTTTGGGATCCAGGCTAGAGAAGAAGGATGGGTTCCCCATCTCCTTCTCAAGAGGTGAAACATGGAGGAATTTTGGGAGCCAGTCTAGAAAAAAGCAGCAGGATCCCCTCCTCTGTGACCTCTGGGTGTCCTTCCCAAGAGGTGACACCTGAAGGAATTTTGGGAGCCAGGCTGCAAAGAAGCAGCAGGATCCCCTTCTTCCCTTGTGAGGGGTCACATCTCCATGAACCCCCAGGGAAGGAGCTCCAGCCCCAGCCAGGTCACGGCCGTGTCCCTGTCCCCAGGCCAGCAGTGCCTCAGGGCTCTGATTTCCCACGTCCTGCCCGGAGATGCCCCCAGCCCCTTGTCCCTGTCCCCTCAGGGCCCTGAACCGCTGCAGTGTGGAGGTGTACAAGAAGGTGGGGACCCTGTACCCCGAGATGAGCGTCCACGAGCGCTCCCTGGACTTCCTGATCGAGCTGCTCCACAAGGACCAGCTGGACGAGACCGTCAACGTGGAGCCGCTCACCAAAGCCATCAAGTACTACCAGGTGGGGCTGGGGACACTGGGGACAGGTGCCACCTCAGCTGCTGGACATGGATCAGCTGGGATTTAGCTCTTTCCTTTGGGTGTTGTCACCCAGGTGACCGTGGCTGTGTCCCCTGCTCTGTGTCCTTGTGGGATGTGGTTCCTTTCCTTTCCTTTCCTTTCCTTTCCTTTCCTTTCCTTTCCTTTCCTTTCCTTTCCTTTCCTTTCCTTCCCTTCCCTTCCCTTCCCTTCCCTTCCCTTCCCTTCCCTTCCCTTCCCTTCCCTTCCCTTCCCTTCCCTTCCCTTCCCTTCCCTTCCCTTCCCTTCCCTTCCCTTCCCTTCCCTTCCCTTCCCTTCCCTTCCCTTCCCTTCCCTTCCCTTCCCTTCCCTTCCCTTCCCTTCCCTTCCCTTCCCTTCCCTTCCCTTCCCTTCCCTTCCCTTCCCTTCCCTTCCCTTCCTCACTGCTCACCTGTGGAATTAAGCACCCCCAGCTCTTTTAGGGCACTATTGTTAATTCCATTTTAAAAATGGTCCAAACCCTCAAAATTTGGGTTTTTTTTTGAGTGTTCCCACATTGGATTTTTCCATGTGGATGCTGATCCTGCCGTTCCCACAGCACCTGTACAGCATCCACCTGGCTGACCAGGCTGAGGACTGCACCCTGCAGCTGGCTGACCACATCAAGGTGAGTGGGGACAGCCTTCCCTGATCCCTCTTTTCCACCTTGGTGTCCCCCAGGATCCCTGTGGGAGGGGAGATGTCCCTGCTGCCACTCCCCAGTCCAGCCACTCTTCCCAGTGGTGGCACTGGGGTCAGGGAGTGGGGACATGGGGATGAGAAGAGCAGGAATGGGAATGTGGAGACACTCCTGTCTCAGGGTGGGGGTTGTATCCCGGATTTCCCAAGGGAAGAACCAGCATCCTGCACCCCTGGATAGAACCAAAACAGACCAAGAATAGCCTGACTGCCTCAGCCCCTTCCCCTGCTCCTGAAAATCCTGGGGTGGTGGCAGGGTCCATGCTGGAATTCCTGGGATGGAAGCCCCAGTGTGCCCTGGGACCCCTCCTGTCCCTGTCCCTGTGCTGAGGGTCCCCATGCCTGTGCCCACAGTTCACCCAGAGTGCCTTGGACTGCATGGGGGTGGAGGTGTGCCGGCTGCGGGCCTTCCTCCAGGTAGGATCTTCCTCCAGGTAGGATCTTCCTCCAGGTGGCACCTGCCCGGATGGCTGGGCACGTGCCAGCTTCCTGCTGTCCCCATGTCCCTCTGTCTTAGATCCCTTCTTGTCCCTCTGTCTGAAATCCTTCCCTGTCTCTCATGTCCCTCTGAGGTCCCTCTCTGTCCCTGTGTCTGTCAGAGCTCTCTCTGCTTAAGGTCCCTCTGTGTCCCCTTGTCCCTCTGTGTCCCTCTGAGGTCCCTCCATGTCCCTTTCTCTCCCTGTGACCTTCTGAGGTCCCTGTCTACAGTCCCTGTGTCCCCATGTCCCTGTGTCCCCATGTCCCTCTGAGGTCCCTCCCTCTCCCTGTGTCCCTCTGAGGTCCTTCTCTCTAAGGTCCCTCTGTTCCCATGTCCCTCTAAGGTCCCTCTCTCTCCCTGTGTCCCTCTGAGGTTCCCTCTAAGGTCCCTTTGTGTCCCCATGTCCCTCTGAGGTCCTTCTCTTTAAGGTCCTTCTGTGTCCCCATGTTCCTGTGTCCCCATGTCCCTCTGAGATCCCTCTAAGTCCCTCTGTCCCTGTTCCCCTCTGTGTCCCCGTGTCCCTCTGAGGTCCCTGTGTGTCCCCAGGCCGGGCAGGAGGCGGCCGACCTGGCCATCCTGCTCAAGGACCTGGAGACGTCGTGCAGCGACATCCGCCAGTTCTGCAAGAAGATCCGGCGCCGCATGCCGGGCACGGACGCGCCGGGAATTCCGGCGGCCCTGGGCTTCGGAGCGCAGGTGAGGGGACTGGGACACCCCTGAGGCACAGACTGGGAGCTGTGGGGTGCACTGGGCTGGCAGCAAACACCCCGGGGAGGCTGGGCAGCAGCTCGGGGCAGAGGGAGGTGGTGCAAGCTCAGCTGGGATTGTGGGATCAGGGATTGGTTTAGGTTGGAAAATCCCTCGGAGATCCCCGAGTCCAGCCATGCCCCAGCACTGCCAAGGCCATCTCTGACCACGTCCCCAAGTGCCACATCCACGTGGATGTTAAATCCCCCCAGGGATGGGGACTTCCCCCTGTCCTGGGCAGCTGTGCCAGGTTGGACAGCCCTTCCCAGGAGGAATTTTCCCAATATCCAACCTGGCACAGCCTGAGGCCGTTCCTTTCCTCCTGTCCCTGTTCCCTGGGATAAGATCCCAAATCCACCCCCTGGCTGTCCCCTCCTGGCAGGAGCTGTGCAGAGCCACAAGGGCCCCCTGAGCCTCCTTTGCTCCAGGCTGAGCCCCTTCCCAGCTCCCTCAGCCACTCCTGGGGCTCCTTCCCTGGACACAATGGAGGGATTTTGTGTTCCCATCTCCGATGGAGACCTGGATTCACACCCAGGACCCGTTTCCCTCCATCTTCCCCTTATTTCCCCCAATCCTGGTGACGATCCCGGGCACGTGTGGACTGCAGGAGCCCACGTGTCCGTGCCATTCCCGCTGTGCCCTGCCAGGTGTCGGACACGCTGCTGGAGTGCCGCAAGCACCTGACGTGGGTGGTGGCCGTGCTGCAGGAGGTGGCGGCGGCCGGGGCGCAGCTGATCGCGCCGCTGGCCGAGAACGAGGGGCTGCCGGCCCCGCGCCTCGAGGAGCTGGCCTTCAAAGTCAGCGAGCAGGTGGGCAGCCTTCCCAGCCCCAGGGGGGATGTCCTTCCCACCATGCCCAGGTGGGCAGCCTTCCCAGCCCCAGGGGGGATGTCCTTCCCACCATGCCCAGGTGGGCAGCCTGTGCCATTCCCAGGTGGGACGTTCTTCCGACCATGCCCAGGTGGGCAGCCTTCTCATCCCCAGGTAGGATGTCCTTCCCACCATTCCCAGCTGGAACATCCTTCACCATTCCCAGGTGGGATGTCCTTCCCACCATGCCCAGGTGGGATATCCTTCACCATTCCCAGGTGGGATGTCCTTCCCACTATGCCCAGGTGGGCAGCCTTCCCACCATTCCCACATGGGACATCCTTCCCACCATCCCCAGGTGGGCATCCTTCACCATTCTCAGGTGGGATGTTCTTCCCATCCTTCCCAGTCCCAGGTGGGCATCCTTCCCACCATTCCCAGCTGGAACATCCCTCACCATTCCCAGGTGGGATGTCCTTCCCACCATTCCCACATGGGACATCCTTCCCACCATCCCCAGGTGGGCATCCTTCACCATTCTCAGGTGGGATGTTCTTCCCATCCTTCCCAGTCCCAGGTGGGCATCCTTCCCACCATTCCCAGCTGGAACATCCCTCACCATTCCCAGGTGGGATGTCCTTCCCACCATTCCCACATGGGACATCCTTCCCACCATTCCCAGCTGGAACATCCTTCACCATTCCCAGGTGGGATGTCCTTCCCACCATTCCCACGTGGGACATCCTTCCCACCATTCCCAGCTGGAGCATCCTTCACCATTCTCAGGTGGGATGTCCTTCCCACCATCCCCAGGTGGGCAGCCTTCACCATTCCCAGGTGGGCAGCCTTTGCCATTTCCAGGTGGAACACTCTTCCCACCATTCCCAGGTGGGCATCCTTCACATCCCCAGGTGGGCATCCTTCCCACCATTCCCAGGTGGAACACCCTTCCCACTATTCCCAGGTGGGGCATCCTTCACCATTCCCACATGGAACATCCTTCACCATTCTCAGGTGGGATGGTCTTCCCATCCTTCCCATTCCCAGGTGGGACACCCTTCCCACCATTCCCAGCTAGAACATCCTTCCCACCATTCCCAGGTGGGGCGTCCTTCACCATTCCCAGGTAGAACATCCTTCCCACCATTCCCAGGTGGAAAATCCTTCACCATTCCCATGTGGGGCACCCTTCCCACCATTCCCAGGTGGAACATGGCCAGGGAATGCCACACGTGCACGGTGCCTTGCCCTGTGCTGTCCCTGAGACTTCATGGTCTCCCTGATCTCTGATCTGTGCTGGGGTTTTGCCAGGTGTGCTGGGGTGTCCCATCCATATTCCCACATTCCATAGGGTGGAACGATCATGGGGAATTCTTGTAGAGAGAGGAAAGGTCCCCCCTGAGCCTCCTTTTCTCCAGGCTGAGCCCCCTCAGCTCTCCAGAGCCTTTTCCACCTCTTTCCCTGCACACAGTGGATGTGCTGTCTCTGGATTTTGTGCTGATTTTGGTGTAATTATGGTGAAGGGACAAGGGGTGGGTTTTGTGTAAATTGTCCTCTTCTGTTTGGTGTTACTGGGGTTGTTGTGTGTGGATTTTTTTGCATTTTGTTGGTTGGATTTATTGATGGAAGTGAAGGTTTTGTGTTGGATGTGGATTTTAAGGATGGATTCTTAAACACCAGAGGGACATCCTTAAAAATCAGAGAAACATCCTTAACCATCAGAGGAACACCTTAAACATCAGAGGAACACCTTAAACACCAGAGGAACACCTTAAACACCAGAGGAATACCCTTAAACATCAGAGGAACATCTTAAACATCAGAGGGACACCCTTAAACATCAGGGAGACATCCTTAAAAGTCAGAGGGACATCTTAAACACCAGATGGACATCTTAAAAATCAGAGAAACATCCTTAACCATCAGAGGAACACCTTAATCATCAGAGGAACATCTTTAACCTTCAGAGGGACATCCTTAACCACCAGAGGAATATCTTAAATATCAGAGGGGCATTTTAAACATCAGAGGGACACCCTTAAACATCAGAGAGAGATCCTTAAATATCAGAGGGACATCTTAAACATCAGAGGGAAACACCAGTTGTGGGATGTGGGTTGGGGGCTGTCAGCCCAGCCCAAGGCCACCATCCAGGTCCTTCTGTCCTTCCCAGATTTACGGCTCCCAGGGCATCAATCCCTATGAGTGCCTGCGCCAGTCCTGCAGCATCCTCATGGCCACCATGAACAAGATGGCCACGGCCATGCAGGAGGGCGAGTACGACGCCGACCGCCCGCAGAACAAGGTGGGTTGGGCTCTGTTCTGGCACCAGCCACGGTCACCAGCAGGCTGTGGGTGGCCAGCACGGGGACTTGGGCAGCTGGGGTGTCTGGGATTCTTCCTAAAATCCCGACTGTCCTGCTGGTCCAGCCCACACCTCCAGCAGAGCTCCGGGCGGCCGCGCTCCGGGCGGAGATCACAGATGCAGAGGGGCTGGGGCTGAAGCTGGAGGACAGGGAGACGGTCATCAAGGAGCTGAAGAAGTCCCTCAAGATCAAGGTGAGGTGTTCCTCACTGCTTCCTGGCTCCTCCTCAGCAATTCCTGCCTGTCCCTCACCCATCCCTGCCTGTCCCTCACCCATCCCTGCCTGTCCCTCATCCATCCCAGCCTGTCCCTCATCCATCCCTGCCCATCCCTCCCCCATCCCTGCCTGTCCCTCACCCATCCCTGCCCATCCCTCCCCCATCCCCACCCTCCTGGCTGCTGTGGGATTCACCTCCACGCTCCTGGTGACTTCCTACCTATGGAGATGCTGATCCCAAGCCCCATCCAGATCTCCTGGGATGTTTTTCCCATGGGCAGGGAGGTGCTGCCATGCAGATCTTGCCCCCACCGTGTTCTGGGGTGCAGGGGGTGGGAGCTGGGTTCCAGCCATTGTTCCATCCATGGGTGCTGGTGATTTGGGGGCTCTGGGAGCTGTTCTGGGTTCCATCCATGGGTGCTGGTGATGTGGGGGCTCTGGGGAGCTGTTCTGGGCTCCATCCATGGGTGCTGGTGATGTGGGGGCTCTGGGGAGCTGTTCTGGGTTCTGTCCATGGGTGCTGGTGATTTGGGGGCTCTGGGGAGCTGTTCTGGGTTCTGTCCATGGGTGCTGGTGATCTGGGGGCTCTGGGAGCTGTTCTGGGCTCCAGCCATGGGTGCTGGTGATCTGGGGGCTCTGGGAGCTGTT
This sequence comes from Passer domesticus, assembly GCF_036417665.1. Lineage (NCBI taxonomy): Eukaryota > Metazoa > Chordata > Aves > Passeriformes > Passeridae > Passer > Passer domesticus. The sequence goes on from NC_087477.1 coordinate 82,376,591, forward strand.
CTGGGTTCTGTCCATGGGTGCTGGTGATGTGGGGGCTCTGGGAGCTGTTCTGGGTTCTGTCCATGGGTGCTGGTGATTTGGGGGCTCTGGGGAGCTGTTCTGGGTTCTGTCCATGGGTGCTGGTGATTTGGGGGCTCTGGGGAGCTGTTCTGGGTTCCATCCATGGGTGCTGGTGATGTGGGGGCTCTGGGGAGCTGTTCTGGGTTCCAGCCATGGGTGCTGGTGATGTGGGGGCTCCCCCAGCTCCCTGATTGCCTCCCTGCTGCTCCAGGGCGAGGAGCTCAGCGAGGCCAACGTGCGGCTCAGCCTGCTGGAGAAGAAGCTGGACAGCGCGTCCAAGGACGCGGATGACCGCGTGGAAAAGATCCAGACCAAGCTGGATGAGACCCAGACGCTGCTCAAAAAGAAGGAGAAGTGAGTTGGGAACGGGGATGGGAGCGTGGAGCTGGTGGAGCTCATCCAGAGGAAGCCACAGAGCTGCTCCAAGAGCTGGGTTCCCTCTGCTTGGAGCCAGGCTGGGAATGCTCACTTGGAGAAGGGAAAAATCCAGGAGATCCAGGAGAGCTGGAGAGGGACTGAGCACAGGGGATGGAGGGGCAGGATAAGGAGTCCTGGACAGGCAGCATCCCTCTGTGTGCTCTTCCCAGGGAGTTTGAGGAGACCATGGACGCTCTCCAGGCTGACATCGACCAGCTGGAGTCGGAGAAGGTGGAGCTGAAGCAGCGCCTCAACAACCAGTCCAAGAGGACCATTGAGGGGCTGCGGGGGGCCCCGGCCTCGGGCGTGGCCTCCATCGTGTCCGGCATCGCCGGAGGTGAGCGGCACGGGGCTGGGCTGTCCTCCTGCCACAGGGAATTCGGGAATGGTGCTGCCACAGCCTCTGCCACACTCCCAGTCCTGGCTCCCAGGAGTGTTGCTGGCACATTCTCATCCCAAAGGAGCAGAAGCAGCCTCTGTGCCAAGCCCCTGGCTCTGGGGGAGCATTGCAGGGGCCCTGCTTGGGTCACTCCCAACTGCTGGGAATGGGGTCAGTCCCAGATGTGGCCGTGGGAGCCCAGAGCTGCTCCAGCCACAGCTCCTCTCCCGCCCAATCCGGGGCTTTAATCCTGATTTTTCTTGTCTCTCCTGGCCCCTCTCCCTGTGCTGCAGAGGAACAGCAGCGAGGTATGGACACACCCTGCATGCAGCCCCAGTGCATGGGGGGGAAATGAAATCCCAGGACACCAAACCCTGGGACACGGCTCTGTTTGGGAGCCAGGGAAGGATCCAGGTCCTGCTCAGAGCCTGCCAGCCCTGGTGGCTCCAGTGGGGCTGGGAAGGGAGGGATGAGCATGGAGCTGTGCTGGGTGTGGAGAGGGGTGACCCCCAGCTGGAGAGCCTCGGGGAGGCTGGTGGGACTTCTCCAGGGAGGTGCTGGTGGCAGCAGCCGTCCTGTGCCCCTCGGTGGCAGTGCTGATGGCAGTGCCCTCCGCAGGGGTTGGTGCCGCGCAGGTGCCGGGAGGCGGCTCCGGGCCCGTGCAGGTGAAGGACTCACCCCTCCTGCTGCAGCAGATCGACGCCCTGCAGCTCTCCCTGAAACACCTCAAGAACGAGAACAACCTGCTCAAGGTTAGGGACGGCAGGGCATCCTGGGGGGTGGGATCAGGGTGGGGTGGGATACTGTGGGATGGGGTCCTGTGGGGTGGGATACTGTGGGGTGGGATCAGGGTGGAATGGGATCCCTGTGGGATGAGATCCCTGTGGGATGGGGTCCTTGTGGGATGTAATTAATGTGGGATGTGATCCCCGTGGAATGTGATTCATATGGGATGTGATCAATGTGGGATGTGATCCCTGTGGGATATGGGATGAGCGGGAGAACAGGCTCTCATCTGGAGTGCTCCATGGGAAGGGGCTGGGAGCAGGGTCAGCACTGGGAGCTGGGAATGCTGGTGGAACTGGGGGTGCTGCTGATGTCCCTGCCAGCCCCCTTGGTGCAGATGCCACTGACACAGACTGATTGATTGATTGATTAATGAACACCCCACGGGGCACAGCAGCAGATAACCCAATTAACCAACTATTCTAATGGATATTAATTAATGGACGGGATGGAGCAGCTCATTAACATCTCCCAAATCCACCAGCCCCACGTGCAAGGGTCACCCATGGGGACCATCCCTGCTCCCACCCCCGCTGTCCTTTTACCCCCTGCATTTCTGTTTCACCCATTTCCCACCTGGCCTCTCTTTCCCCGTTTCCCGTGCCCCTCACTGTGGTTTTTGTGGGTGCCAGGGTGCCCAGATGAAGCTGGAGCTGGCCAGCCTGGCGCCGCTGCAGGTGCCGCGCGTGGCGCGGGAGCGCCCGCCCGAGGGGCTGCCCTCGCAGAGCCTCTACCGCAAGACCACGCAGCTGCTGGAGACCCTCTACCAGCTCAGCGCCAACGCCAAGGTGCTGGACATGAGGCACAGCAAATCCAGTAGGTCCTGCAAAAACCTGCCTTGGGGTTTGGGGCGTCTGTGGCACCTCTGCGTTGTCGCTGTGCCCGCGGAGGGACTGGCAGTGATGTGTCACCCGAGCAGGGCTCGCTGCGGGGTGGGGTCTGCTCTGCTGGCAGGTTTGGGGTGTTTGGGCTGAGTGCCAGTCCCTGTCCCCCCTCAGGGCCATTGGTGTGTTGGGGTCATGGATCAGTGTCCAGGGGATGAGCTGCTCTGGGGTGGCTCAGCCTCTTCCTGCCGGGGAGCCCCCCAAGCCCTGAAATCCCCCTGGTACAACCCAAGGGGGTGAAACCTTCCCCAAAACCCACCTGGTATCACCCTAAGGAGATCAAACCCCCTGAAATCCCCTGGTACCAGCCTGAGGAGGTCCAACCCCCCAAAACCCACCTGGTACCAGCCTGAGGAGATCAAACCCCCTGAAATCCCCTGGTACCAAACCTGAGGAGGTCCAAACCTTCCAAAACCCACCTGGTACCAACGTGAGGAGGTCAAACCCCCAAAACCCACCCAGTGCCAGCTTGAGGAGATCAAATTCCCCAAAACTACCTGGTACCTCAGGTACTACCTGAGGAAATCAAACCCCCTGAAATCCTCTGGTACCAACCTGAGGAGGTCAAACCCCCCAAACCCCACCCAGTACCAGCCTGAGGAGGTCCAACCCCCCAAAGCCCACCCGGTGCCAGCCTGGGGGGGTCACAGTGCTCAGCTGTGCCCGTGTCCCTGGCCCACCCCTGCCTCCCTCCCCGTGTCCGCAGCGCGGAGCTCGTCAGCGCGGCTGCTGGAGCAGACGGCCCGGCTCTGCGCCCTCAAGAACTCCATCGATGCCCTGAAGGTGAGGAAGGGTCTTCTCCAGCCTGGGGGACCTGGTGGCACCCCCAGCCCAGCCCTCCAGACCCCAGGCTGGGGCTGGTGGCACCTGGTGGCAGTGAGGGGACAAAGTGCTGCCTGTTCCCGTTCTCCTCCCAAAACAGTCGGGTTTGACCCCTGTGATTCCTGCCCAGGGGGGCAAGGGCTCCGTGGGGTGGGCGAGGGGCTCTGGGGGGTGACGAGGGTCCCCCCGGGGTGGGTTTTGGGGTGACCTTGCTGTGCCCCAGGACGACACGCTGCGGGAGATGGTTCAGCAGCAGCCGGGCGCCGGCGTCTCCACCACCTTCGGCACCTTCCCGTCCTCCTCCTTCCTGAAGGTGAGAGCCCGTCCTGGGGGACCCCAATCCTGAGGGAACCCAATCCTGGGGGACCCCAATCCTGAGGGACCCCCAGCTCTGAGGAGCCCTGTCCTGAGGGACCCCAATCCTGAGGGAACCCTGATTCCAAGAGATGCCAGTCACAAAAACTCCCATTTGTGAGGGACCACAATCACAAGGGATCCCCAATCCTGAGGGCCCCCCAGCCCAAGGAACCCCCTATCCTGAGGGACCCCAATTCCAAGAGATGCCAGCCACAAAAAACCCTATTCCTGAGGGGCCCCAATCCCAAAGAACTCCCAATCCTGAGGAGCTCCAATCTCAAGAGATCCCCTGTACTGAAGGACCCCAATCACAAGGAACTCCCATTCCTGAGGGGCCCCAATCCTGAGGGACCCCAGTTCCAAGAGATTCCAGTCACAAAAATCCCTATTCTTGAGGGACCCCAGTCCCAAAGAATCCCCAATCCCGAGGGACCCCAATCTCAAGGGATCCCCAATCCTGAGAGACCCCAATCACAAGGAACTCCCATTCCTGAGGGACCCCAATCCCAAAGAACCCCCAATCCTGAGGGACCCCAGTCTCAAGGGATCCCCAATCCTGAGGGACCCCAATTCCATGAGATGCCAGTCACAAAAAACCCTATTCCTGAGGGACCCCAGTCCTGAGGGACCCCAGTCACAAGGGATCTCCAGTCCTGAGGGACCCTAATCCTAAGGGATCCCCAATCCCGAGGGACCCCAATCCCAAAGAACTCCCATTCCTGAGGGACCCCAGTGCCAAGGAACCCCCAATCCTGAGGGACCCTATTCACAAGGGATCCCCAATCCTAAGGGATCCCCAATCCTGAGGGACCCCGGTCCATCCCAAGGGACCCCGCTCCTGATCCCCAGTTTCGAGCGACCCCCGTTCTGACAAACCCCAATCCCGAGGGCTCCCCCGTTCCCAGGGACGGTGGCGGGCAGGGCCCCCCGCCCCACGGCGGTGTCCCCGCGGTGTGCGCGGTGTGCGCGGTGTGCGCTGAGCGCGGCGCTGTCCCCGCAGGCCCGGCAGGAGCAGGCGCGGGGCGCGGCGCTGTGCGGCCGGGTGACGATCCCGTGCGCGCCGGGGCACGGCCAGGCGCACCGCGTGCTGCTCACGCCCGACCTGCTCCAGCACCTCCGCCAGCACTTCGTCGCCTGAGCCGCCCCCGAGGGACCCCCGCCCGCTGTCCCCTCCCTCGGGCCTGCCCGCGTGTCCCCCCCAGCCCGGCCCCGCTTCCCCCGGGGGAGCCGGGCCCCCCGCGCTGCTCTCGGACACTGCAGAGCCCCGGGACCCCCGGCACCGCGGCTGCGCCCCCCGGGCTCCTGGCACCCAATAAACCTCCCCTGGACGCGCCGCCTGCGCCTGGAACCGGCACCGACCGCGCGGGGACACGGGGGGGACACTGCGGGGACACGGGGGGGACACTGCGGGGACACGGGGGAGCATAACTGGGGACTGGGAGGGCACGGGTGGGGTCCGAGAGGGGCACGGGGAGTCCCGGAGGGGACTGAGAGGAGCCCGGGGGGGACAGGGAGCGCCCGGGTGGAGCCACGGGGACATTTGGGGATCCGGGGGTGGCACCGGGAGACGGGTGGGGGTCCCGGGTGGGAGCAGGGGACACTTGGAGGGCACTGAGGGGACCGGGAGGGGACCGGGAGCGCTCTGGGTGCCCCGGGAGGGGACAGGGGGACACTGGGGGGACATTGGGGAACACCGTGGGGACACTGCGGGGACACTGGGGGACACTGAGGTACACTGGGGAGACACTGGGGGACACGGGGGCACATTGCAGGGACACCGGGGGGACACCGTGGGGACACTGGGGGACACTGAGGTACACTGGGGGACACGGGGGGACATTGCAGGGACACCGGGGGGACACTGGGGGACAATGGGGGGTGGCGGGTCCCGCCACGTGCGGCCGCGCGCGCACCGAACCGCGCGGGAAGGGGCGGGGCCGAGGCGCGCGCGCGGCTCCCATTGGCCGGCGCGCAGGAAAAGGCGGGAGGGAACGCCCCCTCCCGGCTTTGATTGGTCGGCCCCGCGGAGGGGGCGGGGTCAGCGCCGCCTCTGCTTGATTGGCCGCGGGGCGGGCCCATCGAAGGAGGCCCGCGGTGATTGGCGGAGGGCGCGGCGCAGTGGGCGCTGATTGGTGGAGGCGTGAGGAGGCGCGGTTCCGGCGGGGACAATGCGTCAGTTCCGGACGGCGGCGGCGGCGGGAGGACGATGGTGAGTGCGGGTCGGGCCCGCGCCGCATCCGTCGGCATCGGGAGCGGGGAGGGACCCGGGAGCCCGCTCGGGCCGCATCGGGGCGCGCCGGCACCGGAGGGAGCCCGGGGCCGCCGCACGGAGCCGGGCCGGGCGCGGGGATGGGCGGGGGCGCGGCCCCGGAGCCGCCGCCGCCGCTGAGCGGAGCGCTCGGTGCCGCAGGTGCTGCTGCACGTGCTGTTCGAGCATGCGGCCGGGTACGCGCTGTTCGCCGTGCGCGAGGTGGAGGAGATCGGCCTGCTGCTGCCGCAGGTACCGCACCGGGAACCGGGAGGAACGGGAGCCGAGCCGGGGAGGGAGGCCGGGAACGGGAGGAGCGGGGAGCGGGGCCGGGAACGGCGTGGGGAGGGGCGGGAGCGGGGAGCGGGGGGGGGCGGGCAGCAGGGGACGCACCGGGGCTGGAGGAAGGTGGAAGGGCCGGGTTGGGACCCGGCGGGGGGTGGCGCTGGCACGGCCGGGGCCGCTCCGGTGCCCGGGGTGAGCGCAGCCCCGGTGCCCCGCAGGTGGAGGAGAGCGTCCTCACGCTGGGCAAGTTCCACAACGTGGTGAAGCTCGTGGCGTTCTCGCCGTTCCGCTCGGCGCAGAGCGCGCTGGAGAACATGAACGCCGTGTCCGAGGGTGAGCGCGGGGCCGGGCGCGGCGGGGCCGGGCGCGCCGGGAGCCGCGGGCCGCGCTGAGCCCCCGTGTCCCGCAGGGGTGCTGCACGAGGACCTGCGGCTGCTGCTGGACACGGCGCTGCCCCCCAAGAGGAAGAAGGTGCTGCTGGGGGTGGGCGATGCCAAGATGGGCGCGGCCGTGCTGGAGGAGCTGGGCGTGCAGTGCCAGACCGGCGGCGTCGTGGCCGAGCTCATGCGAGGTGAGAGGGGACACAGGGGACATCCCGGGGGGCTCCTGCTTCAGTCGGGATTCACCTGGAGGGGCGAGGAGCGGGGGGCGCGGGGCTGGGGCCGCGCGGTGTCCCTGGGGCTATGGGTGTCCCCGGTGCCCTGCGGTGTCCCCGGTGCCCTGCGGTGTCCCGGTGCCCTGCGGTGTCCCCGGTGCCCTGCGGTGTCCCCAGGGCCGCGCGCGGTGGCAGCTCGGTGTCCGGGCGGTGGCAGCTCGGTGTCCCCCCGTGGTGACGCCGTGTCCCCGCAGGGATCCGGCTGCACTTCCCGGCGCTGGTGCGCGGCCTCACGGCGCAGTCGGCGGCCAAGGCCCAGCTGGGGCTCGGCCACAGCTACTCCCGGGCCAAGGTGAAGTTCAACGTGCACCGCGTGGACAACATGATCATCCAGTCCATCAGCCTGCTGGACCAGCTGGACAAGGACATCAACACCTTCTCCATGCGCGTCCGGTCAGTGGGGACGGGTTTTGGGGGGTTTAAAGGGGTTTTGGGGGTCTCCCTCCCTCCCCATGCTTACCACAGGCGGCTGCTGCTGCTCCGGCCGCCTGTACAGACCGGGGAGGGACAGCAGCTCCCAGGGGCCACTGGCTGGGCCGCAGGGCCACGGCATGGACCAGGGGGACATTTGGGGACATTTGGGGACACACAGAGCTGGGGCGGGGCCCGGGTGGCACCACTGAGCGTGCCCTGTGCCCGCAGGGAGTGGTACGGGTACCACTTCCCCGAGCTGATCAAGATCGTGCCCGAGAACTCCATGTACTGCCGGGTGGCCAAATTCATCGGGAACCGGCGGGAGCTGAGCGAGGAGAGCCTGGAGGGGCTGGAGGAGATCGTCATGGACAGCGCCAAGGCCCAGGCCATCCTGGAGGCCTCGCGCTCCTCCATGGGTGAGGGGGGCTCCGAGGGGCTCGGGGGGGCCCGGCCTGGTGCCCAGTGCTGCCGCTCACCCCGTGCCGCCCCCAGGGATGGACATCTCCCCCCTGGACCTCATCAACATCGAGAGCTTCTCGCGCCGCGTCATCTCGCTGGCCGACTACCGCAAGGGGCTGCAGGAGTACCTGCGCTCCAAGATGAGCCAGGTGGCCCCCAGCCTGTCAGCCCTCATCGGGGAGGTGGTGAGTGTCCCCAGAGCCCCCCCGTCCCCTCCCCAGCCGCGGAGATGATGTCAGAGTGAATCTGTCAATCCACTGAGTTGCGCTGCTGACGCTTCCACTGCTGATCCCCGGCCTGTGGGGGCTCTCTGTGCCCTGGGGGTTTCAGAGCCACCCGTGACCCCCCCGTGCTGTCCCCCAGGTGGGCGCCCGCCTCATCTCGCACGCCGGCAGCCTGACCAACCTGGCCAAGTACCCGGCGTCGACGGTGCAGATCCTGGGGGCAGAGAAGGCGCTGTTCAGGTACCCGGGCGGTCGCGGTGATGGCGGCCATGGGGACGCGGCTGTGACTCGCTGGGGTGATCAGCCCGCCCCGCTCTGAGCGACCCCCCGAGCACAGCGGGCTGGGGAGGGGCTGTCCGAGGGTGGGGGTGGCTGCTCGGGGGTCCTGACCCCACGCTGGGCACTCGCAGGGCGCTGAAGACGCGGGGGAACACGCCCAAGTACGGGCTCATCTTCCACTCCACCTTCATCGGGCGCGCGGCCGCCAAGAACAAGGGGCGGATCTCGCGCTACCTGGCCAACAAGTGCACCATTGCCTCGCGCATCGACTGCTTCTCAGGTGGGCACGGGGCTCGGGGGGCACACACGGGCTGGGCACTGTCGCTCGGTGCCCAGGTGGGCACGGGGAGGGCACTCGGGGGGATTCAGGGCCGCTCTGCCGTGATGGGAACATTTTTCGTCAACAGCATCTCACCCCGCGGTGAATGGTGACTCCTGTGGGCTGAGCAGAGCTCGGGGGGCACCGGGGGGGTTTGGGGGTGCAGGGGCAGTGCTGAGCCCCCTGTCCCCTCCCTGCAGAGGTCCCCACCAGTGTCTTTGGGGACAAGCTGCGGGAGCAGGTGGAGGAGCGCCTGGCCTTCTACGAGACCGGGGAGCCGCCCCGCAAGAACCTGGAGGTGATGAAGGAGGCCGTGGTGGAGGTGAGGAGGAGGAGGAGGGGATGCTGAGGGAGGGGGAAGAGTGGTGAGGGTGACAAATGGAGGCTGTGGGAGAGATGGAGGGGAGGAGGAGGTGAGATCTTGGGGGAGATACAAATGGTGGTGAGGTGCCAGGGGAATGAAGATGGAGGTGAGCTGCTGAGATGAAAAGGATGGAAGTGTCGGGGTGATGAAGAGGATGGAGGTGAGATCCTGAGGGAGATGAAGATGGCTGTAGTGAGGTACCAGAGGATGGAGATTGTGAATGGCAGGTGTGGGGGCAGTGGAGGTGTTGGGATGGTGGAGGATGGTGGTGAGGTGATGAAGATGATGCTGAGGTGCTGGAGGGATGAAGGTGAGGTCCTGTGGTGCTGAGGGTGATGCTGGGAGGATGAAGGTGAGGGCCTGTGGTGCTGAGGGTGATGCTGGGGGGATGAAGGTGAGGTCCTGTGATGATGAGGGTGATGCTGGGAGGATGAAGGTGAGGTCCTGTGGTGCTGAGGTGCTGGGGGATGAAGGTCAGGGCCCGTGTCGGAGGTGATGTCACTGTGCCATCCTGACCCGCTGTGGAGGCCAAAGACTGATTTAATGAGTCTGATCCGACCAGGGCCAGGTGTGGGGACAAAGCTGGGACCCTGCCCTGGCTCACGGCCCCCCTGTGTCCCCAGGCCAGCGAGGTGGTGGCTGAGGTGAAGAGGAGGCAGGAGAAGAAGGAGAAGAAGAGGAAGAAGAGGGAGAAGCGGCGGCTGGAGGCCCTGGCAGCAGCTGCTGAGGAGGCAGCAGAGAACTCTGTGATGGAGACAGAGGTGAGGGGCTGGGGTCAGACCCTTCTGGGGGTCCTGGAAGCTCCTGGTGCACCTTGGGGGGCTGTGAGGGGTCTCTGTGCCCCGTGAGGGGAGGGAGGATGGGGGCAGAGCTGATGTGGGGCTCCCCACAGGAGAACGACGTGGGGGCCAAGAAGAAGAAGAAAAAGAAGAAGCAGCAGCAGCCAGAGGAGTCAGAGGCAGAGCCTGAGGAGAACGGGGTGGAGGAGGAGGAAGAGGAGGAGGAGCCATTGCCCAAGAAGAAAAGGAAAGTCACGGTAGAGCCTGAGGAGGAAGAGGAGGAGGAGGAGGAGGAAAAGAAGAAGAAAAAGAAGAAGAAGAAGAAGGCAGTGGCTCGGGACTCGGAGGAGGATTAGGGAGCAGAGAGCAGTCAGCACACGGACTGACAGACTGACGGACAGGCAGCAGCCGGGAGTGGCCACTCACCCAAGCCCGTGGTGTCCCCAGCTGTGCCCTGTGGCACCGTGGCCACTTGGAACATGCTACAGCCCCTGGTGGCCTGGGTGAGTCCCTCTGGCCACCAGCAGCCCTGGACTGTGCCTTACAGAGTGGAACTTCAGCCCCATGTCCCCTTCCCTGGGGCAGGGGCTGTCCCCAGGCTGTGTCCCCATCCTTGGGGACCTCGGGCTGGCTGTGTGGGGCTGTGTCCCCTGTGCAGTGCAGGCCAGGCCCCGCTCGTGGTGCCCAAACCCCAATAAAGGGCTGAGGTCGTTGCTGATCCCTCCTGTCCTGCTCCTGGCAGGGGCTGCCCAGGCTGTCCCCACGGGGGTCACCCTGTCACCAGCAGCCTGCCCGGGCCCAGGGACACCACAGCAGCACGGTCACACCTAAGGCCACTTTATTGGAGTCGCCAGGGGCAGGGCTGAGGTCACTGCACCTCCAGGGCATCTATCACAGCCTGGGTGAAGTCCATGGAGGTGGAGTAGCCCCCCATGTCCGCCGTGCGCACCTGCAAGGAGACGGGAGGTTAGGGGGGCACAGCAGGGACCTGCACACGGGGGGTCCCCCGGGCTGGGCTGGGCTCCCTGGAGCCCCTGCACCCCCACAACTGTCCCCGTGCCTTGGGGACACACAGAGGGGCTGGTGACTGCTCTGCCCCACACGGCTCAGGGAACCCCAAACTCCAGTTCAGGCTCTGGTTCCAGCATTGCCCCCCCAGCTCCGCAGCCCCAGCACCCCAAAAGCTGCCCCGGGTGCCCCCAGGCAGGGCAGGGCAGGAGGGAAGCGTTGGACCCTTTATTAGCAAAGCAGAGTACAGAGCATCACACAATGGCACAGCCCGGGCTGGCACCAGGCCTGGCACCGCGGGCACAGCAGTTACGGGATCGACTCCCAGCTCAGCCCTGCAGCTCCCCAGTTCCCATGGGCTGGGGGGCACAGCGTGCACCCCACACCCTGCCCCAGGTTTGGAGTGTTCCAGGGTCACCCACGCGTGGGGACCCTGTGCCAGCAGCTGCCACGGGGGTGGAGGGTGGGGGACGTCACCCTGGTTATTGCTGAAAGCTGCATGGGATGGGTCCCACGGGAATGGGGGCACAGGGATCCCACAATCACACTGGTCCCATATTTGTGAGGATCCCATGGGAATGGAGGTCCCACGAGAATCCCACACTGCTCCAGCAGTCACAGGGGTCCCGTGGGAATGGGGTTTCCACAGTCTGAGGTCCTGCTTTCACAGGGGTCCCACAAAATCCCACCGGTCCAACAGGCAGAATGACCCCATAGGAATGGGGATCCCAAAGTCACAGGGATCCCATAGGAATGGGGTCCCACAGTCCAAGGTCCTGTTCTCACAGGGATCCAAGAATCCCACTGGTCCCACAGGAATGACAATCCAATAATGGGATGCCATGGGAATGGGGGTTCCAGAGCCATGCTGGGTGGTCCCAATGTCCCTAGGAGCTGCCTATGATTTAGGGGCGCTGCCCCATCCCCCAAAACCACCCAGCACACCCCAAAATCCACACTGGCCGCCTCCTCTGGGGGATGGGGGGGGTAAAGCGTTCCTGGGGGTCCCGGGCCTCCCTGGGGGGCTGGGAGGGGGCTGGGGAGGGGGCCGAGGCGCGGGGGGCTGCCGGGGGTCCTAAGCCCCATAGTTGGGGTGCAGGTTGTCAATGACGGACTTGACGAAGTCGGAGGTGGTGGAGTAACCGCCCAGGTCCCGGGTCCGGACCTGCAAATCCAACACAGGGGGGGAGAAACGGGAAGGAGGCGCTGGTGAACCAGGGAACGGCTGCGACACGGACAGGGACAGGGACAGGACAGCACAGGGACAGCGGGGACCCGGAGCCCTGCCAGGGCCTGGGGTGGGAGCGAGGCTGTGGAACATCCCTGAGAGCCCTGCCAGAACCTGGGGTGGGAGCGGGGCCGTGGAACATCCCTGAGAGCCCTGCCAGGACCTGGGGTGGACATGGGGACGTGGAAAGGTCCCAGAGAGCCCTGCTGAGAACCCAAATAGGGACAAGGCCATGGAGGATCCCCCAGCCCTGCCAAGAGTCCCTCCCTCATGAGCACAGGGGCTGGACACAGCTGTGGGCCTGGGATTGTAGCTGCAGAGAGGAGAGGAGCCAGAATTCCAGACAGAAAGAGAAGAAGAACCAGAATTCCAGCTGGAAAGAGGAGAAGAACCAAGAATTCCAGATAGAAAGAGGAGGAGAACCAGAATTCCAGCTGGGAAGAAGAGAGCAGAGACCGTGACCCAGGCACCACCAGCCCAACCCACCGTCCCACACTCACTTTGCCACCTTTGATCACCTTCTTCACCGCGTCCGAGACCATGTTGGAGTGGTATTCCAGGCTGGAAAAGAGGGGGAGACGGGGGCTCAGCCCCTCAGAAGCCCCCCCAGACCCCCCTTGAGAGCCCAGCACGTACTTGAGGTGCCGCAGCATGTTGGAGGCCGAGAGCAGCATGGCCGTGGGGTTGGCGATGTTCCTGCCCACGGCCTGGGCGAAGGGGTGCCGGGCTCCCTGTGGGACACAGGGCACGGTGCCAGGGCCATCCCAGCCTGCCAGCCTTGGGAATGCCCTGGGATGGCCCTGGCACGCCTCCTCACCAGCTCGAACACGGCGTACTCGGCGCTGTAGCTCTCGCCGGGCACGACGCCCGCGCCGCCCACCAGCCCCGCGGCCAGGTTGTCCACGATGTTCCCGTAGAGGTTGGGCATCACCAGGACGTCAAACTGGTAGGGATTCTGCACCAGCTGGGATGGGATGGGATGGGAGTGGGGCAGTGAGGCCTGCAACAGCTGGGGGGAAGCTCAGCCCCACCCCGGGACAGGGGGCAGAGCCCAGGTGAGTGGGGATGGATGGGGATGGATGAGCTGAGGTGTGGGGATGGATGGATGAGCTCCAGGTGTGGGGATGGATGGATGAGCTCCAGGTGTGGGGATGGATGGATGAGCTCCAGGTGTGGGGATGGATGGATGAGCTCCAGGTGTGGGATGGATGAGCTCCAGGTGTGGGGATGGATGGATGGATGAGCTCCGGGTGTGGGGATGGATGGATGAGCTCCGGGTGTGGGGATGGATGGATGAGCTCCGGGTGTGGGGCTGGATGGATGAGCTCCAGGTGTGGGGATGGATGGATGAGCTCCAGGTGTGGGATGGATGGATGAGCTCCGGGTGTGGGGCTGGATGGATGAGCTCCGGGTGTGGGGCTGGATGGATGAGCTCCAGGTGTGGGGATGGATGGATGAGCTCCAGGTGTGGGATGGATGGATGAGCTCCCAGGTGTGGGGATGGATGGATGAGCTCCAGGTGTGGGATGGATGGATGAGCTCCAGGTGTGGGATGGATGGATGAGCTCCGGGTGTGGGGATGGATGGATGAGCTCCAGGTGTGGGGATGGATGGATGAGCTCCAGGTGTGGGATGGATGAGCTCCGGGTGTGGGGATGGATGGATGAGCTCCAGGTGTGGGGATGGATGGATGAGCTCTGAGGTGTGGGATGGATGGATGAGCTCCGGGTGTGGGGATGGATGGATGAGCTCCAGGTGTGGGATGGATGAGCTCCGGGTGTGGGGATGGATGGATGAGCTCCGGGTGTGGGGATGGATGGATGAGCTCCAGGTGTGGGGATGGATGGATGAGCTCCAGGTGTGGGGATGGATGGATGAGCTCCAGGTGTGGGGATGGATGGATGAGCTCCGGGTGTGGGATGGATGGATGAGCTCCGGGTGTGGGGATGGATGGATGAGCTCCAGGTGTGGGATGGATGAGCTCCGGGTGTGGGGATGGATGGATGAGCTCCAGGTGTGGGGATGGATGGATGAGCTCCAGGTGTGGGGATGGATGGATGAGCTCCAGGTGTGGGGATGGATGGATGAGCTCCAGGTGTGGGATGGATGAGCTCCGGGTGTGGGGATGGATGGATGAGCTCCAGGTGTGGGGATGGATGGATGAGCTCCGGGTGTGGGATGGATGGATGAGCTCCAGGTGTGGGATGGATGGATGAGCTCCCAGGTGTGGGGATGGATGGATGAGCTCCGGGTGTGGGGATGGATGGATGAGCTCCCAGGTTTGGGAATGGATGAGCTCCAGGTGTGGGGATGGATGGATGAGCTCCAGGTGTGGGGATGGATGGATGAGCTCCGGGTGTGGGGATGGATGGATGAGCTCCAGGTGTGGGGATGGATGGATGAGCTCCAGGTGTGGGGATGGATGGATGAGCTCCGGGTGTGGGATGGATGGATGAGCTCCGGGTGTGGGATGGATGGATGAGCTCCAGGTGTGGGGATGGATGGATGAGCTCCAGGTGTGGGGATGGATGGATGAGCTCCAGGTGTGGGGATGGATGGATGAGCTCCAGGTGTGGGATGGATGGATGAGCTCCAGGTGTGGGATGGATGGATGAGCTCCGGGTGTGGGGATGGATGGATGAGCTCCGGGTGTGGGATGGATGGATGAGCTCCGGGTGTGGGGATGGATGGATGAGCTCTGAGGTGTGGGGATGGATGGATGAGCTCCGGGTGTGGGATGGATGGATGAGCTCCGGGTGTGGGGATGGATGGATGAGCTCCGGGTGTGGGGATGGATGGATGAGCTCCCAGGTGTGGGGATGGATGGATGAGCTCCAGGTGTGGGGATGGATGGATGAGCTCCAGGTGTGGGGATGGATGGATGAGCTCCAGGTGTGGGGATGGATGGATGAGCTCCGGGTGTGGGATGGATGGATGAGCTCCGGGTGTGGGATGGATGGATGAGCTCCAGGTGTGGGATGGATGGATGAGCTCCGGGTGTGGGATGGATGGATGAGCTCCGGGTGTGGGGATGGATGGATGAGCTCCCAGGTGTGGGGATGGATGGATGAGCTCCGGGTGTGGGATGGATGGATGAGCTCCAGGTGTGGGGATGGATGGATGGAAGAGCTCCGGGTGTGGGATGGATGGATGAGCTCCAGGTGTGGGGATGGATGGATGAGCTCCCAGGTGTGGGATGGATGGATGAGCTCCAGGTGTGGGATGGATGGATGAGCTCCCAGGTGTGGGGATGGATGGATGAGCTCCGGGTGTGGGATGGATGGATGAGCTCCAGGTGTGGGGATGGATGGATGAGCTCCAGGTGTGGGGATGGATGGATGAGCTCCAGGTGTGGGATGGATGGATGAGCTCCAGGTGTGGGGATGGATGGATGAGCTCCAGGTGTGGGATGGATGGATGAGCTCCAGGTGTGGGATGGATGGATGAGCTCCCAGGTGTGGGGATGGATGGATGAGCTGAGGTGTGGGGATGGATGGATGAGCTCCGGGTGTGGGGATGGATGGATGAGCTCCAGGTGTGGGGATGGATGGATGAGCTCCGGGTGTGGGGATGGATGGATGAGCTCCGGGTGTGGGATGGATGGATGAGCTCCAGGTGTGGGGATGGATGGATGGATGGATGGATGAGCTCCCAGGTGTGGGGATGGATGGATGGATGGATGGATGAGCTCCCAGGTGTGGGGATGGATGGATGAGCTCCGGGTGTGGGGATGGATGGATGAGCTCCCAGGTGTTTCCAACCCAGATCATTCCATGCTTGGCACAGCTGCCTAGGGCAGCACCGATGGGACTGGGGGAGTTTTTAGGGAAATTATTGGGGATATAAAGGGGAATTTTTAGGGACAGAAACACACCCAGCCCCAGTGAGGCTGCAGGAACCCAGGTCCCCAAATTCCCCCCAGCAGCAGCACTGGGATGGTCCCAGAGCCACAGGCTGGGCAAGGCCAGGTGGGACAGGGCTGGGAATGCTGGGAATGTTGGGAATGCTGGGAATGTTGGGAATGCTGGGGGGTCCTGCCTGACACGGGGACAACCCTGGGGCCAGGTGGGCTCGGTGTGCCCAGGCTTGGAGGTTCCAGCTCCTCAAGGGGAGGTTGGGAAGGGACCAGGGACAGGGACAAGGGATGGGGACACACTCAGGGGCGTGGCTGGGGGGCGTGGCCGGGGGGGGCGTGTCTCACCTGCATGCAGCAGTTGTCGATGATCATGGTGTCGAATTTGATCTTGGGGTACAGCTCAGCCACCTCCTTACAGCACTGCAGGAACAGCCCATCCCCCAGCTTCCTGCACAGGGAACACCAGGAAGGGTTGGGGCAAATCCCAAAGGCTGCAGGAGCCAGCAGGAACTGCAGGATCCAGCAGGAATTGGGATCTGTGACACCCTTTGGGCTCCTCGTGCTGCTTTTCCCCCCTCCCTGATGGGAAGGGGATTTGTCCCAGGTGGGAGGTGCAGGAGGAGCTGTCCAGGTGCTCCCATCAATGATTCCAGAGCTTGGGATTCTGCAGGAATGACCCCAAGGCAGCGATCCCACAATCCATGGGGACAGGGATGTGGAGATGCTGCCCAGGGAATATCTGGACACTGATTTATCAATAAATCAGAGGAGCAGCAGCTGCAGGTCAGTGTCTTGCTCACTCCTGCCTGGGAGCAGAGTGAGGGAAAAGCCCCAGGGAAATCCTGATCTCCCTCACTCCAATCCCCTTTGTCCAACCTGGCCTTGGGCAATGCCAGGGATCCAGGGGCAGCCACAGCAAATCTGGGAATTCCAACCCAGCCCCTGCCCACCCTCCCAGCCAGCAATTCCTTGCCAAGATCCCAGCCCAATCTCCCCCTGGCCAGTGGCAGCCATTCCCTGTGTCCTGTCCCTCTGTCCCTTGTCCCCAGTCCCTCTGCAGCTCTCCTGGAGCCCCTGCAGGGACTCTGAGCATTCCCTGGAATTTTCCCTTCTCCAGGGGAACATTCCCAGCTCTCCCAGAGCACAGATGCTCCAGAATCCTGGAATGGTTTGGGTGCAGAGGGACCTTGAAGTTCACTGAATCCATGGGCAAGGACACCTCCCACTGTCCCAGGCTGCTCCAGCCTGGCCTTGGGCACTGCCAGGGACCCAGGGCCAGCCCCAGCTGCTCTGGGAATCCCATCCCAGCCAGGAACTCCCTCCCAAGACCCCACCCCCATCTCAATTACTCCACTTTGAAGCCCTTCCCCCCTCTCCTGCCAGCCCAGGTCCCTCCCAGGAGTCCTGGGTCCCCGGCAGGTCCCAGAGGTCCCGCGGTGACCAGGGGTGACAGTGTCACTCACATGATGTTGGCCTTGTGCACAGCTGTGACCTTGGCCCGGCCCTTCTTGGTGGCGTAGTCGAAGGCGAACTTGGCGATGCGCTGGGACTTGGCCCTGGTGATGATCTTCAGGCACTCGATCACCCCCTTGGCACTCTGGGGGCACAGCGGGTCACAGCCTGCCACGGCCACCCGCCCGCCCCACACCGGCACTGTCCTGCCCTGCCTCTGCCATCATTTATTTATTTATTTATTATTTACTTATTTATTTATTTATTTACTATTATTATTATCATCATTATTATCATTATTAATATTATTATTACTATTATTATTATCATTATCATCACTATTATTACTATCATCATTATCATTATTATAATTATTATTAGCATTATTATAATTATTATTGTCGTCGTCATCATTATTATCATTATTATCATCATCATTATTATTACTATTATTAATCTCCCCTCTCCTTATTAACATATTTATTATTACTACTATAATTATTACTACCATTATCATCAGTTATTACTAGTCACCACATTTATTATGTGTTACATGTATTATTATCTCTATTATTCTTACACGTATTTATATTCATTATTAATTATTATCATCATGATTTTTTCAATCACATATTTATCATGAAAATTTTGTTCCAATTACTATATATTTTTATTATCACAATTTTTTCAATTATTAAACTGTTCTCATCATCATAATTTTGTTTCAATTATTGAATTGTTCTAATCATCATCATAATTTTCTTTCAATTACTGACTTGTTCTAATCATCATCATTTTCTTTCAATTATTAAATTTTTCTAATCATCACCACTTTGTTTCAATTGTTGAACTGTTATCATCATCATCATCTTTATTTTGATTCAATTACTGCATTGTTCTCATCATAATTTTGTTTCAGTTATTGCATTGTTCTCATCATCATGATTTGTTTCAATTATTGAATTTTTTTAATAAACATCACCATTTTGTTTCAATTACTGCACTGTTCTCATCATAATTTTGTTTCATTTATTGCATTGTTCTCATAATTTCGTTTCAGTTATTGCATTGTTCTCATCATCACTTTGTTTCAGTTACTGATTTTTTTTAGTCACCATCACCATTTTGTTTCAATCATTAATTTGCCCCAGTCTCAGCCCAGGTTTGCCCTTCTGTCCAGCTCTCCTCCCCACTGGTGTCTCCATCCTGGCCAGGGTTCACCCAGGACAATCCCTGTGCCACTGTCCCTTTGCCAGGCACTGCCCCCTGCAGCCACCCCATTCCTCACCGGGGCTGGGTGTGCTCCTATCCCAAAATATTCCCTAATTCCCCTGCTCCAGGCAGGTCCTGAGTGTGCTGAGCAGGGAATCAGGGAATGGGGTGGGCTGGAGAGACCTTGGAGCTCATCCCATCCCAGCCAGGGACAGCTCCCACTGCCCCAGGTGGATCCAAATCCATCCAGCCTGGCCTTGGGCACTGCCAGAGATCCAGGGATTCTCTGGGAATTCCAGCCCAGCCCCTGCCCACCCTCCCAGCCAGCAATTCCTTGCCAAGATCCCAGCCCAATCTGCCCTTGGCCAGTGGCAGCCATTCCCTGTGTCCTGTCCCTCTGTCCCTTGTCCCCAGTCCCTCTGCAGCTCTCCTGGAGCCCCTGCAGGGACTCTGAGCATTCCCTGGAATTTTCCCTAGTCCAGGAGAACATTGCTCTCCCAGAGAAAAAGAGCTCCAGAATCCTGGAATGGTTTGAGTTGGAAAAGACTTAAATCCCATCCATTCCCACCCCATCCATGGCAGGGACACCTCTCCTAGCCCAGGTGGATTCCAGCCTGGCCTTGGACACTTCCAAGCATCCAGGGCCAGCCACAACAAATCTGGGAACTCCATCCCAGCCAGCAATTCCTTGCCAAGCTCCCATCCCAATCTCCCCTTTCCCAGTGGAGCCATTCCCTGTGTCCTGTCCCTCCAGCCCTTGTCTGCTATTTTTACAATCCCTGATCCCTCTCCCTAAATTCCAACCACTCCTTTTTCGCTTTTTCTCCATTTTCCCCCCTTTCTCCCTTGGCAGCTCTCCTGAGCCCCCCAGGCCCCGGGGGTCCCCGGAGCTGTCCCCTGGCAGTGGCAGCTGTCCCACCTCGTGCTCCAGGGAGCTGTACTCGCCCTCGGTCTGCTCCCGGATGATCACCAGGTCCAGGTTGTTGTGCCGGGTCTGGTAGCCCGGGAGGCTCTTCACGTGCACCACGTTGGCAAACAGGTCCAGCTTCCTCCTGGGGACAGGGACACGCGGCTGCTCGGGGGCCACCCTGTCCCCTCTGGGCGTGGGGACACCCCCAGGGACAGCTCCTGCCAGCGATGGTCCCTCGGGAATTTTCCTTCCCAATAACTCATTCATTATTGATTAATGGATTTTTCCCCAGTGACTGTCCCCTCCAAATCCCAGGGGACACTCCCAATAACCCACTAATTATTAATTAATGGGGATTGCCCAGTGATGAGTTCTGGGATCGACTCCACCATCTCCAGAATTGCCAGGCAAGAAGGATCAGTCAAAAAGAGCAGCTCCAGGCTATGGAGTTTTGCCATTCAATGACTCATTAATAAATAATTAGCGGATTTTTCCCCAGTGACTGTCCCCTCCAAATCCCAGGGGACACAGCTTCCCTCTGCAGGACCCCAGGGTGAGCAGGGACAGCTCCTGGCCAGGGATGGTCCCCTGGGAATTCTGCTTCCCAATAACTCATTAATTATTAATTAACAGGGTTTTCCCAGTGATGAGTTCTGGGGGCCATCCCACCATTTCCAGAACTTCCATGGAAGCAGGATCAGTCAGCAGGGGCAGCTCCAGACCACAGAGTTTTGCCTCCCAATAACCCATTAATTATTAATTAATGGATTTTTTCCCTGTGACTGTCCCCAGCAAGTCAGGGGACACAGCTGGGTCACCCCCTCTGCAGGACCCCAGGGTGAACAGGGACAGCTCCTGCCAGGGATGGTCCCTCGGGAATTTTCCTTCCCAATAACTCATTAATTAATAATTAATGGAGTTAGCAGTGAGGAATTCTGGGATCCACCCCACCACCTCCAGAACTTCCAGGGAAAAAGGATGAGTCAACAGGGACAGCTCCAGGCTATGGAGTTTTGCCTCTCAATAATTCATTAATAAATAATTAGCGGATTTCTTCCCAGTGACAGCTCTTGGCCAGGGATGGTTCCTCAGGAATTCTGCTTCCCAATAACTCATTAATTATTAATTAACGGGGTTTTCCCAGTGATGAGTTCTGGGATCCACCCCACCACCTCCAGAACTTCCAGGGAGGAAGGATGAGTCAACAGGGACAGCTCCAGACCACAGAGTTTTGACTCCAAATAGCTCATTAATTAATAATGACATTAATAAAAACATTAATTAATGTTTTCCTCCCCAGTGACTGTCCCCTGCAAGTCCCAGGGGACACAGCTTCCCTCTGCAGGACCCCAGGGTCAGCAGGGACATATTCTGGCCATGGATGGTCCCTCAGGAGTTTTTCCTCCCAATAACTCTTTAATGATTAATTAATGGATTTTTTCCCAGTGACTGTCCCCTCCAAATCCCAGGGGACACTCCCAATAACTCATTAATTATTAATTAATGGGGATTTCCCAGTGATGAGTTCTGGGATCGACTCCACCATCTTCAGAATTGCCAGGGAAGAAGGATCAGTCAAAAAGAGCAGCTCCAGGCTATGGAGTTTTGCCTCCTAATAACTCATCTAATTAATGATCTAACTAATTAATAATTAGCGGATTTTTTCCCTGTGACTGTCCCCTGCAAGTCCCAGGGGACTCAGCTGGGTCACCCCCTCTGCAGGACCCCTCAGGGTCCCACTGAGGGTTTTGTTTCCCAGCCCCCACAGAATCCCTCAGCCTTCTCCTCTCCCCCAGAACTCATTAATGACTAATTAACTAACTAAGCCCCTCACCTGAGCCTCATGTCATAGGACGCCAGGTCTCCCTTGTACTCCATGGGCGTGTGGATCTTCCCTGCAGGACACGGGGGAATGGTCACGGAGTGCCACAGAGCCTCCCCTGGCACAGCGAGGGGCCAGCGCTGCCTGGGGACAGGGAGGGGACAGGGAGGGGACAGGGAGGGGACAGGGACGGGGACAGGGAGGGGACAGGGCTCACCAATGAGGGCCACCTTGCTCTCCTTCATGGAGTCCACCACCCGGTCCAGCTTCTCCTCGGACGCCGTGTTCTGCACCTCGCTCAGGTGGTGCTCGTCGAAGATCACGGGGACATTGCCAGCCTGGGACGGGGACAGGGCCACCCAGGGTCACCTCGGGGACACCTCGGGGGGACACGGAGCCCTGGGCCAGCCGTGCTCAGGGACAGGAGGGAGCTGGCATCACCTCAGTGGCACTGATGGAGCCACGGGGTGTTTCCCTTGGGAAAAGCCTCTGAGGTGCCCCCAGCACTGCCACGGCCACCCCCCGGGATGTCCCCAAGTGTCACATCCACGGGGCTGGTAAATCCCTCCAGGGATGGGGATTCTCCTTCGGGAGCCATTTTTAGAAGGAATTTTCCCAATATCCCAAATTATCCCCAGTCCAATTATCCCAATATCCCAAATCCCTCCAGGAATGGGGACACACCCTCTGCCCGTGGGCAGCACCACTGGGGACAGAGGGCACAGGGACATGCAGGGACATGCAGGGACACTCAGGGACACTCAGGAACATGCAGGGACATTTAGGGATGTTCAGGGACACACAGGGACGGGCAGGGACATGCAGGAACACACAGGGACATTTAGGGACATTTAGGGACACTCAGGGACATGCAGGAACATTTAGGGACACTCAGGGACACTTGGGGACATTTAAGGACACTTAGGGACACTCAGGGACATGCAGAGATACTCAGGAACACTCAGGGACACTCAAGGACATGCAGAGATACTCAGGGACACTCAGGGACATTTAGGGACACTTAGGGACACTCAGGGACAAGCAGGGGCACACAGCAACACTTAGGGACACTCAGTGACAGGCAGGGACACACAGGGACATTTAGGGACACTCAGGGACATACAGAGACATCAGGGACATTCAGGGATGCTCAGGGACATACAGAGACATCAGGGACATTCAGGGATGCTCAGGGACAGGCAGGAACACACAGCGACACTTAAGGACACTCAGGGACATTTAGGGACACTCAGGGACACCCAGGGACAGTAAGTGACACACAGGGACACTCAAGGACACTTAGGGCCACTCGGGGCCAGCTGCTGCTGCTGTCCCCTGGCCGTACCTTGAAGACCTCCTTGACAGCGTGCATCAGCTCCGGGCCCACGCCGTCCCCCGGCAGCATTGTCACCTGGAATGTCCCCTCAGCCCTGTGGGACTGCGGAGGCACGGGGGGGTCACCCCAAACCAGCCCCAAACGGGGCCACAGGGACCTGGGGGACCCGGGCCACGTCACACCCACAGGGACAGGGAATGTTCAGGCTGGGAAAGCCCTGCAGTGCCAAGGCCACCACTGGGCACTGTCCCCAAGTGCCACATCCAGGGGGCTGGGAAACCCCCCAGGGTGTCCCCAAGTGTCACATGCACGGGGCTGGGAAATCCCCCAGGGATGGGGACTCCACAGCTGAGTGGGGCTTGATAACCTTCCCAGGAGTAAAATCCCCAAAATGTCCCCCCAGGGGACCCCTGGGGACACCCAGCCCTCTCCTGGCACAGCCGTGTCCCTTTGTCCCTGTCCCCTGAGCCCCCTTTCCTGCAGGCTGAGCCCCCTCCCCAAATCCCCCTTCCCTGGACCCCTCCAGCCCCTGTGAGCCCTGTCCCCAGGGCCCAAAGGCAGCCCAGGACAGAGCTGTCCCTGTCCCTGTCACCTCAGGGTGACACCAGCCCTGAGCACAGCCCACACCACGGGGACACCTTGTCCTGCCCAGGCCTCCAGAAACAACCTGTGCCTGTGCCCCAGCTCCCAGCACAGCCCGTGCTCCTAAATCCCCTCCCTGCTCCTGCCCTCAGGAACTCCTGGAATTCTGGACAGCCATTTCAGCAGGAATCTCCCAATATCCACCCAAATCTCTCCAGGGATGGAGACTCCCTCCTTTTTCCAAGAGGAATTTCCTCAGTATCCAATTTTCCCCAATATCCCAGCACAGCCTGGTGTTCCTAAATCCCCTCACTCCTGCTCCCTGCCGCAAGGAACTCCTGGAATTTTGAACAGCCATTTTTAGCAGGAATTTCCCAATATCCCACCCAAATCTCTCCAGGGATGGAGATTCCCACATCTCTTTCCAGGAGGAATTTCTCCAATTTTCCAGCACAGCACAATTTCCCATGTTCCTAAATCCCCTCATTCCTTCTCCCTGCCCTCGGGGTCCCATGGGATTCTGGACAATCATTTTTAGCAGGAATTTCCCTAATAATCCACCCAAATCCAGGGATGAGGACTCCACATTTCTCTTTCCAGGAGGAATTTCCCCAGTATCCAACCCCATATCCCAGCACAGCCTGGTGTTCCTAAATCCCCTCACTCCTGCTCCCTGCCCTCAGGAACTCTTGGAATTTTGGACAATCATTTTTAGCAGGAATTTTCCCAAGATCCCACCCAAATCTCTCCAGGGATGGGGACTCTACCCTACTCTTTCCAGGAGGAATTTCCCCAATTTCCCAGGACAGCCTGCTGCTCCTAAATCCCTTCATTCTTTCTCCCTGCCCTCAGGAATTTTGGACAATCATTTTTAGCAGGAACTTCCCTAATAATCCACCCAAATCCAGGGATGAGTACCCCCCATTTCTCTTTCCAGGAGGAATTTCCCCAGTATCCAACCCCATATCCCAGCACATCCTGGTGTTCCTAAACCCCCTCACTCCCTCTCCCTGCCCTCAGGATCCCCTGGAATTCTGGACATCCATTTTTAAAAGGAATCTCCCAATACTCCACCCAAATCTCTCCAAAGAAGAGGTCTCCACATTTCTTCTTCCATGAGGAATTTTCCCAATATCCCAGCACAGCCTGGTGTTCCTAAATCCCATCATCCCTGCTCTCAGGATCCCCTGGAATGTTGGACAATCATTTTTAGCAGGAATTTCCCTAATAATCCACCCAAATCCAGGGATGAGGACTCCCCATTTCTCTTTCCAGGAGGAATTTCCCCAGTATCCAATTTTCCTCAATTTCCCAGCACAGCCCGGTGTTCCCAAACCCCCTCACTCCCTCTCCCTGCCCTCGGGATCCCCTGGAATTTTGCCAAGCCCCATTTTCGTGGCCCAGACCACAGGAGAATCTCGCTGGGCTGTCCCTGCCCTCCCAACCCAGCCCAGGGGATGCCCTGGCAGCAGTGCCAGGAGCAGGGAAACTCCACACCCGGTGGGAAGGGGGAAGGGAGGAGGGAAGGAAAGCTGAGAGTGACAAACAGGGAGCTTTAAATAAGCTGGAATCAAATGGCCAGGGCAGGAAAGTGAAATGCCAGAGGCAGGGCTGAGGGAAGGGCAGCGCCTCAAGGTCACCCTCGGGGCTCAGCCCTTCCCTCAGCCACATCTCCCATGGAATCGGGGAATTCCCTGGCTGGGAAAAGCCCCAGGGGTGTCAAACTGAGGGGTGCCAAACCCCAGGGGTGTCAAACCGAGGGGTGTCAAACTGAGGGGTGTCACACCTCCCCAGTATCCCACCCGCCCCTCCCCTTCCCCGCTCTCCCCTCAGGGAGTTGGGGGGTCGGAAGCTCCCCCCGAGCCTCCTTTGCCCCCCAGCCCGCTCACCTTGGCCTGGGCTTGCTGCAGCAGGGCGGCCGAGGTGCCCAGCCCCCGCCATGCCCCGAGGCTCTGGGCGCGCAGGAGCCCCTGCGGGAGCCGCGGGTCAGAGAGCCCCTCGGGGCTGCCCCCCGCCCCCAAACCTGCCCGGCCCGAAAACGTCACCCCCACAACCCGGCCTGAACCCCCCCAAAAGGAACCCACCCGGCCTTCAGCTCCCGCTCTGCCCCAGACCGACCGCCCAGCCCCCTCACGGAGCCCCCAGCCCCCTCACGGAGCCCCCAGCCCTCAGTGACCCCTCACGGAGCCCCCAGCCCTCAGTGACCCCTCACAGAACGATGAGGTCAGACCCCGTCTGACCCCCCCGCCCCTGCCCCGCCGCCCCTAGCCCGACTCCCCCCGCTGCAGAGCGGTGTCCCCGCTCGTTGTGCCCTCCCCGCCCGTGTCCCGTGTCCCGCTCACCGCCGCCGCCGCCCGGCCCGCGCCCAGCGCCGCCATCTCTGCGCGCCCACAATGCCCCGCGGCGCGGGAGCGCGCGTGACCAAAGGGGCGGGGCCTCGCCGGGCCGGCGGCGCCCCCTGCCGGACGAGCCGGAGAGCGCGGGGACGGGACCCCCCAAAATGTGCCCTGGGACCCCCCAGTGACCCCAAAATGTGCCCTGGGACCCCCCAGTGACCCCAAAATGTGCCCTGGGACCCCCCCACAATGTCCCCCTAGGAGCCCCCCAGTGTAACCCTGGGACCCCCCAGTGTCCCCACAATGTCCCCCCCAGTGTCCCCTGGGACCCTGCAGTGTCCCCACAATGTCCCCAGGGACCCCCCAGTGTCCCACTGGGACCCCCTCAATGTCCCCCCAAGCACTCCCCAATACACCCCAAGGACCTCCCTCAATGTCCCCTCAGGGACTCCCCAATGTCCCCCCTGGAACCTCCTCAATGTCCCCCCAGTGCCCCTCACAATGTCCCCCCAAGGACCCCCCCAATGTCCCCCTGGGATCCCATTGGGACCCTCACAATGTCCCCCCAGGGACCCCCACAACGTTCCCCCCCAATGTCCTCCCAAGGACACCCTCCAATGCCCCCCAGTGTCCCCACAATGTCCCCCAGTGTCCCCCCTGGGACACTCCCAATGTCCCCCCTGTGTCACCCCCAGAGTTCCCCACACCCCTGCCCCCAGTGTCCCCCAGGTGACCCTTGGGGACAGCCGGTGCCCTCCCCCCCAGACGCCGGCACCGCTCCTGACCCCCGCGGTGTCCCCAGCTGTCCCCCCCGCCGTCCCGGTGTCCCTAAGGTGACACAGGACACGGAGCTCGGCTCTTTATTGCACACGCAGGGAGGGGACAGCCCTGTCCCCAGCGCTGCCACCTCTGCCACCATCCAGCAGGGACAGGGCCGGGAGCAGCTTCCAGAGCACAGGGACACCCGGGGGCTGGGGGGGTCCTGGGGTGTCCTGGGGGTGACACTGGGAGTGACACTGGGGTGTCCTGGGGGTGACACTGGGGTGTCCCTGGGTGTCCCCAGAGTGTCCCTGGGGGTGTCCATGGGGTGTCCATGGAGTGTCTCTGGGTGTCCCCAGAGTGCCCCTGGGGGTGTCCCTGCGATGTCCTGGGGATGTCCCTGGGGGTGTCCTGGGGGTGACACTGGGGATGTCCCTGGGGATGTCCCTGGCAGTGTCCCTGTGGTGTCCTGGGGATGTCCCTGGTGGTGTCCCTGCAGTGTCCCTGGCAGTGTCCCTGTGGTGTCCCTGGGGCATCCCTGGGGGTGTCCCTGGAGTGTCCCTGGTCGTGTCCTGGGGATGTCCCTGGAGGTGTCCCCAGAGTGTCCTTGGGGGTGTCCCTGCAGTGTCCACGGGGTGTCTTGGGGTGTCCTGGTGGTATCCCTGTGGTGTCCTGGTCATGTCCTGGGGATGTCCCTGGGGGTGTCCATGGGGTGTCCCTGCGGTGTCCTGGAAATGTCCATGGGGATGTCCCTGGCAGTGTCCCTGGGCTGTCCCTGGGGATGTCCCTGGAAGTGTCCCTGGGCTGTCCCTGTGGTGTCCCTGCAGTGTCCCTGTGGTGTCCCTGCGGTGTCCCTGGCAGTGTCCATGTGGTGTCCCAGGTGTCCCAGGTGTCCCGGTGTCACTTTTTGAGGAGCTGTGCCCGTGCCCGGCCCAGCCGCTCGGCCAGGGCGCCGTCGGTGCCGGGGCAGCACCGGGCCAGCACCAGGCTCATCTCGGCCTCGCTGCGCCGCTCCATGGCCGCCTCGGCCGCCTGCTCCAGGTCCCTGGAGCCGCGAGGGGACAGCGTCAGGGGACAGCACGGGGACACGGGCCACCCCGCTCCTCATCGCTGTCCCACCGGCTCCCGGTGGCCCCAAAGCCCCACACGGTGTCACCCCCAAGTCCCCGCTGCTGCCACACAGGGAGTCCCACTGTGGGTTTCCACATCCCGGTGTCCCCATGAAGGCCCCTGGATGTCCCCTGATGGTCCCCAGGATGTCCCCACGAGGGTCCCCAGGATGTCCCCATGAGGGTCCCCCGTGATGTCCCCACGAGAGTTCCCTGGATGTCCCCTCCTGAGGGTCCTTGGGATGTCCTGCAAAGATCCCCAGGATGGCCCCATGAGGATCCCCTGGACCTCCCCGAGTGTCCCCAGGATGTCACCCCCCGAGGGTCCCCGGCATGTCTCCTCAAGGGTCCCATGGATGTCCCCCCTGAGTATCCCTGGGATGTCCCCATGAGGCTCCCCTGGATGTCTCCTGATGGTCCCCAGGATGTCCCCACAGGGTCCCCTCGATGTCCCCGGAGTGTCCCCTGGATGTCCCCCCTGAGGGTCCCCTGGATGTCCCCCCTGAGTATCCCTGGGATGTCCCCTGAGGGTCCCCTGGATGTCCCCTGATGGTCCCAAGGATGTCCCCATGAGGGTTCCCTGGATGTCCCTCCCAAGGGTCCCCAGGATGTCCCCTGAGGGTGCCTGGGATGTCTCCTTGAGGGTCCCCTGGATGTTCCCCCAAGGGTCCCTGGGATGTCCTCCCTGAGCATCCTCTGGATGCCCCCAAGAGGGTCCCCTGGATGTCCCCTGAGAGCTCCCCAGATGTCCCCTGGATGTCCCCCCGAGGAGCCCCTGGCTGTCCCCTCCTGTGTGTCCCTGGCTGTCCCCTGCGTGTCCCTGGCTGTCCTCTCCTGAGTGTCCCCTGCCTGTCCCCTGCGTGTCCCCTGGCTGTCCCTTCCTGCGTGTCCCTGGCTGTCCCCTGCGTGTCCCCTGGCTGTCCCCTGCGTGTCCCTGGCTGTCCCCTGCGTGTCCCCTGGCTGTCCCCTGCATGTCCCCTGGCTGTCCCCTCCTGAGTGTCCCTGGCTGTCCCCTGCGTGTCCCCTGGCTGTCCCCTCCTGCGTGTCCCTGGCTGTCCCCTGCGTGTCCCTGGCTGTCCCCTGGCTGTCCCCTGGCTGTCCCCTGTGTGTCCCTGGCTGTCCCCACGCACCCCACGAGGACGAAGGCCTTGACGCGCTGCTCGGGCGGCACGCGGGGGCGCGTATTTCTTGGCCTCGTAGCGGTTGTGGTGCTTCACCGCCACCTCCACGAAGGGCTGGGGAGGAGGAGGAGGGAGGTGAGGAAGGGCAGGGGAGGTGAGGAAGGGCAGGGAGAGGGGAGGAAGAGCAGGGAGAGGGGAGGAAGAGCAGGGGAGGTGAGGAAGAGCAGGGGAGGTGAGGAAGAGCGGGGAGAGGTGGGGAGAGGAGGATGGAGGGGCTGGAGAGGGGAGGAAGAGGATGGAAAGAGATGAAGAGGGGAGGAAGAGGATGGAAGAGCTCAAGAGGGGTGGAAGGGGACGGGAGAACTGGAAGGGGAGGAAGATGATGGGAAGGAAGGGATGGGACCTCTGGAGAAGGAGGAAGATGATGGGAGGGTTGGAGAGGGGAAGAAAAGGGAGAGAAGGGAAGGGAAGGGAAGGGAAGGGAAGGGAAGGGAAGGGAAGGGAAGGGAAGGGAAGGGAAGGGAAGGGAAGGGAAGGGAAGGGAAGGGAAGGGAAGGGAAGGGAAGGGAAGGGAAGGGAAGGGAAGGGAAGGGAAGGGAAGGGAAGGAAGGGGAAGGGAAGGGAAGGGAAGGGAAGGAAGGGAAGGGAAGGGAAGGGAAGGGAAGGGAAGGGAAGGAAGGGAAGGGAGGGAGGAAGATGCTGGGAGCACACGAGGGGTGACTGAGGCAGCCCAAGCTCTCACCAGGTACCCAATGGGTGACTTCTTGCTCTTGGAGAACTTCTCCATCTCCTCCCAGTCCCCGCGGGTGGCCAGGGCGTTGATCTTCAGCCACCAGTACCTGGGCACAGGGGCAGGGGGCTCAGGGCTGTCCCTGGAGCCCCCCCCCCCCCCCCAGGGCCCGTGCCCACCTCTTGTCAGGGATCCTGAAGTCCCGGTAGAGCTGCTCGGGCGCGCTTGTGGTGCCCGTCCAGGATGAGGGTGGCCACGGTGTCGTGCAGGGACAGGTCCAGGTAGGGCTTGTCCAGCTCCCTCCTGCAGGTGCCGCTGCAGCCGCAGCAGCTTGATCTGCTCCTCCGTGGCCTGGGACACGGGGGACAGCTGTGGGGTCCCTGGCCCAGCCTCCATGTCCCCTGTCCCAGCCTTGTGGTGGCTGTCCCAGCCCTGAGGTCCCTGTCCCAGCCTCAAGGTCCCCAGCCCAGCCTCAAGGTCCCTGTCCCAGCCCTGAGGTCCCTGGCCCAGCCTCAATGTCCCCTGTTCCAGCTCTGGGGTCCCTGTCCCAACCTTGGGGTCCCTGTCCCAGTTCCAGGGTCTCCATCCCAGCTTTGGGGTCTGTGTACCAGCCCTCAGGTCCCTGATCCACCCTTGGTGTCCCCAGCCCAGCCTCAGGGTCCCTGTCCCAGCCTTGTGGTGGTTGTCCCAGCCCTGAGGTCCATTCCCAACCTCAATGTCCCCAGCCCCAGCCTCAATGTCCCCTGTCCCAGCTCTGGGGTCCCTGTCCCAACCTTGGGATCCCTGTCCCAGTTCCAGGGTCTCCATCCCAGCTTTGGGGTCCCTGTCCCAGGCCCAGGGTCCCCATCCCAGCTGTGTCCCAGCCCTGCCCCATCCCTGATGTCCCTGTCCCAGCCCCACTGTCCCCATTCCAGCCATGCCCCTGGACAGCCAGGCACTCCCCAGGGCAGGCAAGGTGAGTTTGTCCCTGGTGTCCCCCTGTCCCCGGTGGCACCTGGGCACTGTCACCTTGCAGCGAAGTCGTTCTTGGCCTTGTAGAACTCGTCCAGGGCGTTCTGCAGGGCGGCCACGCGGCCCTCGATCCGCTGGGGGTGGCACAGGGGTGGCACGGGGATGGCATGGACACAGGGACATGGCACGGGCACGGGGACATGGCACGGGGATGGGGACGTGGCACGGGGACGGGGACATGGCACTGGGGACGGGGACATGGCACGGGCACGGGGACATGGCACGGGGATGGGGACATGGCACGGGGATGGGGACATGGCACAGAATGGCACAGACATGGGGACACGGCACACACACGGGGACATGGCATGGACACAGGGACATGGGCACGGACATGGGGACACGGCACGGACATGGCATGGACATGGGGACATGGCATGGGCATGGCATGGGCATGGGGACATGGCACGGGCATGGCACAGGCATGGGGACATGGCATGGATATGGCACGGACATGGCATGGGCATGGGGACATGACATGGACACGGGGACATGGCACGGACACGGGGGACATGGCACAGACATGGCACAGACATGGCACGGACACGGGGACACGGCACAGACATGGCACAGACATGGCACAGACATGGCACAGGGACAGAGCACGGACACGTCATTCCCTGCGTGGATCCCTGGGATAGACCCTGACCCCCCGGGCAGCATCCCAAACCTGGCACACGTGGCATGGGACGGGCACGGTCCCCCACAGCCCTGGGTGCAAACTGGCAAGTGCCCATTCCCACACCCCAGAGCCCCATTCCCCCATCCCAAATCCCAGAACTCCCCTCTCAAATCCCCAAACCCCAAACCCCAGACCCCAAACCCCAGTGCTGACCTTCTGGCAGTAGCCCCCCAGCACATGCAGGTTGCCCAGCTCCTGGTAACCCCTAAGCCCCCCCAAAACCCCACATTCCCACATCCAGACCCCCATTCCCCCATCCCAAATCCCAGAATTCCCAGTTCTATCCCAAATCCCAAACCCCAGACCCCACACCCTGCTGACCTTCTGGCAGTAGCCCCCCAGCACGTGCAGGTTGCCCAGCTCCTGGTGGTTGTCGTCCTGGTTGTACAAATCCTTCAGCGTCTCCCGCTCCTGGTGCCGGCAGAACTGGGGGGGACGGGAGTTTGGGGTCACCCTTGGGGTCAGGGGGACACCCAGGGGACATCTTTGGGGTCAGGGGGACATCTTTGGGGTCAAGGGACATCTTCGGGGTCAGGGAGACACCCTGAGGTCAAGGGGACACATTTGGGGTCAAGGGACATCTTGGGGTCAAGGGATGTCTTTGGGGTCAAGGCACATCTTTGGGGTCAAGGGGACACCCAGGGGGTCAGGGGGACATCTTTGGGGTCAAGGGGACATCTTCGGGGTCAGGAAGACATCCTGAGGTCAAGGGGACACATTTGGGGTCAAGGGACATCTTTAAGGTCAGCCCGACACCCTGGGGTTAAGGGGACATCTTTGGGGTCAAGGGAACACATTTGGGGTCAAGGGGACACATTTGGGGTCAAGGGACATCTTTGGGGTCAAGGGATGTCTTTGGGGTCAAGGCACATCTTTGGGGTCAAGGGGACACCCTGGGGTCATGGGACATCTTCGGGGTCAAGGGGACATCTTTAAGATCAGGGGGACACCCTGGGGTCAAGGGGGACACATTTGGGGTCAAGGGACATCTTTGGGATCAAGGGACATCTTTGAGGTCAAGGGACGTCTTTGGGGTCAGAGGGTTTTGGGAAGTCACTGCCCCCAAAGCCCCTCAAGGTTTTTTGGGGGTGCTCAGAGGGTTTTGGGGGGTTTCAGGGAATTTTTGGGGTGGTTCAGGGGGTTTTGGGGGGGGTTCAAGGGGTTTTTGGAGGGGTCAAAGGGTTTTTGGGGGGTTCAGGGGGTTTTGGGGGGTTTAGAGGGCTTTTTTTTTAGAGGGGGTCCGTGGCTTTCACCTGGTGGTACAGGCTGTGGTGTCAGGGGGTTTTTGGGGTGCTCAAGGTGTTTTGGGGTCACTCAGGGGTTTTTTGGGGTGCTCAGGGGGTTTTGGGGCACTCACCTGGTGGTACAGGCTGTGCTCTCAGGGTGGTTTTGGGGTCACTCAGCTGTTTTGGGGTTTTAGGGGCGCTCACCTGGCGGTACAGGCTGTGCTCTCAGGGTGGTTTTGGGGTCACTCAGGGGTTTAGGGGCGCTCACCTGGCGGTACAGGCTGTGCTCTCAGGGTGGTTTTGGGGTCACTCAGGGGTTTTGGGGTTTTTGGGGCGCTCACCTGGCGGTACAGGCTGTGCTCTCAGGGTGGTTTTGGGGTCACTCAGGGGTTTTGGGGTTTTAGGGGCACTCACCTGGCGGTACGGGCTGTGCTCTCAGGGTGCTTTTGGGGTCACTCAGGGGTTTTTGGGGTCACTCAGGGTTTTAGGGGCGCTCACCTGGCGGTACAGGCTGTGCTCTCAGGGTGGTTTTGGGGTCACTCAGGCTGTTTTGGGGTTTTAGGGGCGCTCACCTGGCGGTACAGGCTGTGCTCTCATGGTGGTTTTGGGGTCACTCAGGGGTTTTTGGGGTCACTCAGGGGTTTTGGGGTCACTCAGGGGTTTTGAGGTTTGGGGTCACTCAGGGGTTTTGAGGTTTTTGGGGCGCTCACCTGGCGGTACAGGCTCAGGGCCACGGGCTGGTTCTGCAGGGTCATGAAGAAGGAGCCGCGGTTGAGCTCGTTCTTGAGGTGCAGCACCACCGTGTACACTGTGGGGACAGGGGACACGGGGAGGGGACAGGGGGACACAGGGGTTGGGGACAGAAGGGCTTTGTGTGGGGTTTTTTCCTGCACCTCCCAATCCCCTCTGTGCCCCCCGATCCTCCACGTGCTCCCCAAGGCCACAAAACGCTCCTAAAAGGCTCTTCCAGACCCCAAAACATTCCCAAGGGTCTCCCCAAAGACCCCAAAATGGTCCCAAAGGATTCATCCAGACACCAAAACATCTCCCAGACCCCAAAATGATCCCAAGCAACTTCCCTAGACCCTATAACTCTCCCAAGGCACTTTCCCCAACCCAAAACATTCCCACAGGCCTAACCCAGACCCCAAAATATTCCCAAGAGGTTCCTCCAGATCCCCAAATGTTCCCAAGGGACTCCCCAAAGACCCCAAGATGTGCCAAGGTGCTCTCCCCGGACCCTACAATGTTCCTAAAGGGCCACTCCCCAGACCCCAAAAATGGTCCCAAGGGATTCATCCAGACACCAAAACATTCCCAAACTCTCCCAGAACCCAAAATGATCCCAAGGGACTCCTCAAAGACCCCAAAATGGTCCCAAGGTGCTCTCCCAGACCCCAAAATGGTCCCAAGGGATTCATCCAGACCCCAAAATATTCCCAGGAGGCTCCTCCTGATCCCAAAACACTCCAAGGGGCTCCCCCAGACACTATTACTTTCCCAAGGGGCTCCCCCAGACCCCAAAACGGTCCCAAGAGGCTGTCCCAGACCCCAAAAGCCCCCCCAGACCCCAATATGCCCCCAAAAGGCCCCCCCAGACCCCAATACACCCCCAAAAGGCCCCCCCAGACCCCAAAACGGTCCCAAAAGGCCCCCCCAGACCCCAATACGCCCCCAAAAAGGCCCCCCCCAGACGCCAAAACGGTCCCAAGAGGCTGTCCCAGACCCCAAAAGGCCCCCCCAGACCCCAATACGCCCCCAAAAGGCCCCCCCAGACCCAAAAACGGTCCCAAGAGGCTATCCACAGACCCCAAAAGGCCCCCCCAGACCCCAATACGCCCCCAAAAGCCCCCCCAGACCCCAAAAGCCCCCCCCCAGACCCCAAAAGGCCCCCCCAGGGCTCCCCTGCCCCTCACCCAGGTCGGTTGTCCCCGCTCTCGATGGCTTTGCCCAGGGCCAGCTTGCTCCGTTTCATCTTCAGCAGCAGCGGCACCTGCTCCCCGCTCCGGGGGCTCGTACTCCAGCAGCTGGGCAGGGCACGGCCGTGTCACCCGGGGGTGGCAGTGCCAGCCCGCGTCCCCTCCCCGGGCCACCAGCCCACCTTGATGGCCAGCTCGGCGCGGCGGCGCAGTCGTAGGCGCGCGTGGCGATGTCCGAGTAGGAGATGCCCGCCGTGTCCCCCAGCTTCTGGTTGATGGCCTGGGCCACCTCCTCGTCCGACTTGTCCTTCTGCTGCACCTGCGGGGACACCGAGGGGCGTCCCCAGGTGTCCCCGGGGCGGGGCGGGGGTGCCCCCCGTGTGTGCCCTCACCTTGTAGCAGGCCCAGTGTGCCAGGATGCGGCTGACGCCCTGCATCTCCGGCAGGCGCAGGAACTCGCAGATGCGGAGTGGCCAGCGGGTACAGGCGGCGCAGCACCAGCCTGGGGACACAGGGACAGGGACTTCAGGGGACAGGGGGACACCAGGGGGTCAGGGGACACCAGGGGGGACACGGAGGGGGCAGGGGGACACAGGGACAGGGACATCAGGGCACAGGGGACACCAGGGGGACACAGAGGGGGCAGGGGGACACAGGACAGGGACATCAGGGCACAGGGGACACCAGGGGGTCAGGGGGACACATTGGGGGACAGGGGACACAGAGGGGTCAGGGGAAACGAGGGGTTTAGGGGATATGGAGGGGACAGGGGACACCAGAGGGACACAGGGGGACAGGGGGCACGGGGGGACAGGGGACACAGAGGGGTCAGGGGAAACGAGGGGTTTAGGGGATATGGAGGGGACAGGGGACACCAGGGGGACACAGGGGGACAGGGGGCACCGGCGGGGGACAGGGGACACAGAGGGGTCAGGGGGATACAGGGGTTCAGGGTGAAACCAGGGGTGTCAGGGGATATGGAGGGGACACCAGAGGGACACAGAGAGGTCATGAGGGATATGGCAGGAAAGGGGACACAGGGGGAAAGGGGGCACACGGGGGGACAGGGGACACAGAGGGGCCAGGGGGATACAGGGGTTCAGAGGACATGAAGGGGCCAGGGGACACCAGGGGGACATGGAGGGGGCAGAGGGACACAGGGACAGGGACTTCAGGGGACAGGGGACACCAGGGGGTCAGGGGACACCAGGGGGACACGGAGGGGGCAGGGGGACACAGGGACAGGGACATCAGGGCACAGGGGACACCAGGGGGACACAGAGGGGGCAGGGGGACACAGGGACAGGGACATCAGGGCACAGGGGACACCAGGGGGGTCAGGGGGGACACATTGGGGGACAGGGGACACAGAGGGGTCAGGGGAAACGAGGGGTTTAGGGGATATGGAGGGGACAGGGGACACCAGGGGGACACAGGGGGACAGGGGACACCAGGTGGGACAGGGGACACAGAGGGGTCAGGGGGATACAGGGGTTCAGAGGACATGAAGGGGCCAGGGGACACCAGGGGGGACATGGAGGGGGCAGAGGGGACACAGGGACAGGGACATCAGGGGGCACAGGGGACACCAGGGGGTCAGGGGACACCAGGGGGACACGGAGGGGTCAGGGGGACACAGGGACAGGGACTTCAGGGCACAGGAGACACCCAGGGGGGTCAGGGGGACACATTGGGGGACAGGGGGACACAGAGGGGTCAGGGGAAACGAGGGGTTTAGGGGATATGGAGGGGACAGGGGACACCAGGGGGGACACAGGGGGACAGGGGGCACCGGGGGGACAGGGGACACGGAGGGGTCAGGAGGATACAGGGGTTCAGCGGGGAAACCAGGGGTGTCAGGGGATATGGAGGGGACACCAGAGGGACACAGAGAGGTCATGGGGATATGGGGGGGACAGGGGACACAGGGGGACAGGGGACACCAGGTGGGACAGGGGACACGGAGGGGTCGGGGGGATACAGGGGTTCAGAGGACATGAAGGGGACAGGGGACACCAGGGGGACATGGAGGGGTCAGGGGGGACACAGGGACAGGGACTTCAGGGCACAGGCCGACACCAGGGGGATATGGAGGGGACACCAGGGGGACACAGGGAGGGGTCAGAAGGATATGGGGGGAAAGGGGACACAGGGGGACAGGGGACACCAGGGGGACATTGAGGGGTCAGGGGATATGGCGAGGAAAGGGGACACAGGGGGGAAAGGGGACACGGAGGGGGGGCAGGGGACACCAGGGGGACACGGAGGGGTTAGGGAGATATGGGGGGACAGGGGACACAGTGGGGACAGGGGACACCAGGTGGGACAGGGGACACGGAGGGGTCGGGGGATACAGGGGTTCAGAGGACATGAAGGGGACAGGGGACACCAGGGGGACACGGAGGGGTCAGGGGGATATGGGGGGGAAAGGGGACACAGGGGGGACAGGGGACATGGGGGGGGACAGAGAGACACATGAAGGGCCAAGAGGACACATTGGGGGTCAGGGGGATACGGGGCTACAGGGAACACCAGGGGGACAGGGACACCAGGGGGGGACAGGGGACACCAGGGGAATCAGGGGGACACACTGGGGGCCAGGGGACGCCTAGAGGGGACAGCAGGACACATGAGGGGTCAAACGGACGTGTTGGGGATCAGGGGACATGGAGGGGTCAGGGGACACGGAGGGGATGGGGAATTTGGGATGGGGAAGGAGGGATGAAGATTGAGGGATGGGGAATGTGGGATGGGGAATTTGGGATTGGGAATGTGGGATGGAGGATTTGGGATGAGGACTGAGAGATGGGGAATGTGGGATGGGAAATGTGGGATGGAGAATGTGGAATAGGGAATCTGGGGATGGGGAGCATTGGGATGGGGAATTTGGGATGGGGAATGAGGGATGGATGGGATTTATAGGGGTCCACAAGTGCTTGGAGTTGCTCAGCCCCTGGATACGGGAATGGATGGGAGCTGCGGGATGGAGAAAGTGGGATGGGGAATTCAGGATAGGGGATTGAAAGATGGGAACCTTGGAATGGGGAATGTGGGATGAGGATTTTGGGATATACAATACGAGATGAGGACATTAGGATGGACACTGTGGCACAGGGAATTTGGGATGGGAAGCACGGGAAGGCTCGGGATGCTCCCGGGGCTGTGGGGCTCTCACCTGTCCCGCCAGCAGCACCTCGATGGTGAGCTGCTTGTATCTGTAGGGACAGTCAAGGCACATTTTGGGATCACAGGTGCCCCGGGAAGGGCCCTGACCCCACTGCAGGCAGGAGGATACTGGGTGAAGGTGAGCGGGATCCCGATCTGGTAGTCCCGGATGGCGTTGAGGACCCGCAGGTCCTGGCACATGTCGCACGAACCCCCTCCGGGGGGGAACTTATCCAGGAAACACTTCCCAAAGGAAGCTGCCTGTGGGATCAGGGAGGGAAATCAGGGAAAATCCTTCAGCTTCATCCTCCCTCTGCTGCTGCTGCTGCTGCTCACCCTCAGCAGGGATTTCTGGGTGTCGGGCTCGTGCTCGTAGCCCGCGGCCTCGATGCACTGGCCCACGGCCTCGGGGAGCAGCTGCTGCTCCCGGGATCTCCCGCAGGTACTCGTCGGCCTTCTGGCTCTCCTTCTGCAGGGAAAAGGGGAATGGGAAGCCCTGGCACACAGATCCCTTGGGATCCCAGCCCAGTGGGGCTCTCTGGGAAGGGGATGTACCCTCGTACTCCTTCTGTGCCTCCAGCAGCAGAGCGCCCGGAGCCATGGAGGCGATGCGGAAAATCTCCTGGCTGGCCTCTGCGGGGATGGGGACAGAACGGGGATCAGGGGCTGCTCCAGCCCGGGGCTGGCACCTGATCCCACTGCCAGGAGCTGGCAGCACCCCACAGCACAGGATTGTGGAATGGGCTGGCTGGGAAGGGACCTTAAATCCCACCCCATCCATGACACCTCCTGCTACCCCAGGTGGATCCAACCCCGAAGTCCAGCCTGGCCTTGGGCACTGCCAGGGATCCAGGGATTCTCTGGGAATTCCAGCCCAGCCCCTGCCCACCCTCCCAGCCAGCAATTCCTTGCCAAGATCCCAGCCCAATCTCCCCTTGGCCAGTGGCAGCCATTCCCTGTGTCCTGTCCCTCTGTCCCTTGTCCCCAGTCCCTCTGCAGCTCTCCTGGAGCCCCTCCAGGGACTCTGAGCATTCCCTGGAGTTTTCCCTTCTCCAGGGGAACATTCCCAGCTCTCCCAGCCTGGCTCCAGAATCCCAGACTGGTTTGGATGGGAAGGGACCTTAAATCCCATCCAGCCCCACCAGGGACACCTCCCACCACCCCAGGGTGCTCCAAGCCCCCGTGTCCAACCTGCCCTGGGGCCCTCCCAGGGATGGAGCATCCACAGCTCTTCTGGGAATTCCCGTGCCAGGTTCCCACATGCCAGGGCCCAGGAGGGCAGGGAACTCACCTGGAATCTCGTGCAGGAACTCGTGGAGCTGCGGGACAGGATCCGGACCCCGTCCAGCTCGGGCACCAGGTAGGAATCCTCATCCAGGACAAAGCTGGGCTGTGCTAAGGGCTGGCATGGACACGGCTCCGGGGGCAACCCGGCACTGCCGGGACAGCGCCGAGTGACGGG